>NC_134834.1:7119028-7423824 GCF_004210375.1 Tachypleus tridentatus
AGACCATAGTGATAGTAACTTGACATGACTGTAGTGATGGTAGCTTGGTGAGAGATAGTGATAGTAACTTGACATGACTGTAGTAATGGTAACTAAGTGAGAGATAGTGATAGTAACTTGACATGACTGTAGTGATGGTAGCTTGGTGAGACTTATAGTGATAGTAACTTGACTTATGACTGTAGTGATGGTAGCTTGGTGAGAAGATAGTGATAATAACTTGACATGACTGTAGTGATGGTAACTTGGTGAGGAAAGATAATGGTAATCCTTGACATGACTGTAGTGATGGTAGCTTGGTGAGAGATAGTGATAGTAACTTGACATGACTGTAGTAATGGTAATCCTTGGTGAGAGATAGTGATAGTAACTTGACATGACTGTAGTGATGGTAAGCCTGGTGAGAGACCATAGTGATAGTAACAACCTTGACATGACTGTAGTAATGGTAGCTTGGTGAGAGCATAGTGATAGTAACTTGACATGACTGTAGTGATGGTAACTTGGTGAGAAGATAGTGATAGTAACCCGACATGACTGTGATGTAATGGCCAGCTTGGTGAGAGATAGTGATAGTAACTTCGACATGACTGTAGTAGATGGTAGCTTGGTGAGAGATAGTGATAGTAACCTGACATGACTGTAGTGATGGTAGCTTGGTGAGAGATAGTGATAGTAACTTGACATGATGTAGTGATGGTACCTGGTAAGACATGACTGTAATGGTAGCTTGGTGAAGATAAATGATAGTAACCTGACATGACTGTAGTGATGGTTGCTTGGTGAGAGATAGTGATAGTAACTAACTTGACATGACCTGTAGTAATGGTAACTGAGAGATAGTGAGATGAGTGATAGCAAGCCTTGAAACACATGACTGTAGTGACTGTAGTAATGGTAACTTGGTGAGAGATAGTGATAGTAACTTATTGATGACATGAGTGATGGCTTAACGGTGAGAGATAGTGATGGTAACTTGACATGACTGAGAGATGGTAGTGATGAGAACATAGTGAAGTAGCTTGACATGACCGTAGTAATGGTAGCTTGGTGAGAGAGATAGTGATAGTAACTTGACATGACTGTAGTAATGGTAGCTTGGAGAACATAGTGATAGTAACTTGACATGACTGTAGTGATGGCAACATGACTGTGGTGATGGTAGAGATAGTGATAGTAACTTGACATGACCGTAGTAATGGTAGCTTGGTGAGAGATAGTGATAAGTAACCTTGACATGACTGTAGTAATGGTAAGCTTGGGTGAGGAAACATAGTGATAGTAACTTGACATGACTGTAGTGATGGTAGCTTGGTGAGAGATAGTGATAGTAACTCATGACATGACTGTAGTGATGGTAGCTTGGAGAGAGATAGTGATAGTAACTTGACATGACTGTAGATGGTAGCTTGGTGAGAGCATATAGTGATAGTAACTTGACATGACTGTAGTGATGGTAGCTTGGTGAGAGCATAGTGATAGCTGACATGACTGTAGTAATGGTAACTTGAGGTGAGAGCATAGTGATAGTAACTCTGACATGACTGTGAGTAATGGTAACTGGTGAGAGAGATAGTGATAGTAACCTGACATGACTGTAGTAATGGTAGCTTGGTGAGAGAGATAGTGATAGTAACTTGACATGACCTAGTAGTGATGGTAACTTGGTGAGAAACATAGTGATAGTAACTTGACATGACTGTAGTGATGGTAACCTTGGTGGAGAGATAGTGATAGTAACTTGACATGACTGTAGTGATGGCAACTGGTGAGACTCATAGTGATAAGTAACACTTGACTATGACTGTAGTAATGGTAGCTTCGTGAGAACCATAGTGATAGTAACTTGACATGACTGTAGTGATGGTAACTTGGTGAGAGATAGTGATAGTAACCTGACATGACTGTAGTGATGGTAGCTTGGTGAGAGATAGTGATAGTAACCTTGACATGACTGTAGTGATGGTAACTTGGTGAGAGATAGTGATAGTAACTTGACATGACTGTAGTAATGGTAGCTTGGTGAGACCATAGTGATGAAGCCAACTTGACATGACTGTAGTGATGGTTGTCTTGGTGAAGCAGTGATAGTACTTTGACATGACCGTAGTGATAGTAGCTTGGTGAGAGCATAGTGATAGTAACTTGACATGACTGTAGTGATGGTAGCTTGGTAGATAGTGATAGTAACACGACATGACTGTAGTAATGGTAGCTGGTGAAAGTATAGTGATAGTAACTTGACATGACTGTAGTGATGGTAGCTTGGTGAGAGCATAGTGATAGTAACTTGACATGACTGTAGTGATGGTAGCTTGAGTGAAGATAGTGATAGTAACTTCTACATGACTGTAGTGATGGAGTGAGAGATAGTGATAGTAACTTGACATGACTGTAGTGATGGTAGCTTGGTGAGAGATAGTGATAGTAACTTGACATGACTGTAGTAATGGTAGCTTGGTGAGAGATAGTGATAGTAACTTGACATGACTGTAGTGATGGTAACTTGGTGAGAGATAGTGATAGTAACTTGACATGACTGTAGTGATGGTAGCTTGGTGAGAGATAGTGATAGTGATAGTAACTTGACATGACTGTAGTGATGGTAGCTTGGTGAGAGCATAGTGATAGTAACTTGACATGACTAATGGTAGTGAGAGATGATAGTAACTTGGTGACCGTAGTGATGGTAGCTTGGTGAGAGATAGTGATGGTAGCTTGACCGTGAAACTGTAGTGATAGTAGCTTGACTTGTGTAGTGATGGTAACTTAGAGATAGTGATAGTGATGATGGTAGTGAATGGTAGCTTGGTGAGACCATGTGACACTTGACATGACTGTAAGGATGGTAACCTGCGTGAGAGATAGTGATAGTAACTTGACATGACTGTAGTGATGGTAGCTTGTGAGAGCCAGTGATATAAAGACATGAGTGATGGTAACTTGGTGAGAGATAGTGATAGTAACTTGACATGACTGTAGTGATGGTAGCTTGGTGAGATACATAGTGATAGTAACTTGACATGACTGAGTGATGGTAGCTGGGGAGATTGGTGAGAGAGATAGTGATAGTAACTTGACATGACTGGTAGTAATGGTAGCTTAGTGAGGAGATAGTGATAGTAACTTGACATGACTGTAGTGATGGTAACTTGGTGAGAGATAGTGATAGTAACTTGACATGACTGTAGTGATGGTAGCTTGGTGAGAGATAGTGATAGTAACCTGACATGACTGTAGTGATGGTAAGCGGTGAGAGAGATAGTGATAGTAACTTGACATGACTGTAGTGATGGTAACTTGGTGAGAGATAGTGATAGTAACTTGACATGACTGTAGTAATGGTAGCTTGGTGAGATGATAGTGATAGTAACCGACATGACTGTAGTGATAGTAACCTTGACATGACATGACTGTAGTGATGGTAGCTTGGTGAGAGATAGTGATAGTAACTTGACAGTGACTGTGACAGTAAGTGATGGTAGTAGTGATGAATGGACATAGTAGTGATGTAACTCGGTGAGAATAGTGATAGTAGCTGACATGACCGTAGTAATGGTAGCTTGAGTGAGATAGTGATGGTAGCTTAGTGATGAGAAAGCTTGGTGAGATAGTGATAGTAACTTGACATGACTGTAGTGATGGTAACTTGGTGAGAGATAGTGATAGTCACTTGACATGACTGTAGTAATGGTAGCAGGTGAGACCATAGTGATAGTAACTTGACATGACTGTAGTGATGGTAACTTGGTGAGAGATAGTGATAGTAACTTGACATGACTGTAGTGATGGTAGCTTGGTGAGAGATAGTGATAGTCACTTGACATGACTGTAGTGATGGTAACTGGTGAGAGATAGTGATAGTAACTTGATATGACTGTAATGATGGTAGCTTGGTGAGAGCATAGTGATAGTAACTTGACATGACTGTAGTGATGGTAGCTTATGGTGAGATTGTAGTGATGGTAGCTTGGTGAAACTGTAGTGATAGTAACTTGACATGACTGTAGTGATGGTAGCTTGGTGAGACCATAGTAATAGTAACTTGACCTGACTGTAGTGATGGTAGCTTGGTGAGAGATAGTGATAGTAACTTGACATGACCGTAATAATGGTAGCTTGGTGAGAGATAGTGATAGTAACTTGACATGACTGTAATAATGGTAGCTTGGTGAGAGCATAGTGATAAGTAACTTGACATGACTGTAGTGATGGTAACTTGGTGAGAGATAAAGTGATAGTAACTTGACATGACTGTAGTAATGGTAGCTTGTTGAGAGACATAGTGATAGTAGCTTGACATGACTCGTAGTAATGGTAGCTTAGGTGAGCATAGTGATAGTAACTTGACATGACTGTAGTAATGGTAGCTTGGTGAGAGAGATAGTGATAGTAACTTGACATGACTGTAGTGATGGTAACTTGGTGAGAGATAGTGATAGTAACTTGACATGACTGTAGTGATGGTAGCTTGGTGAGACCATAGTGATAGTAACTTGACATGACTGTAGTGATGGTAGCTTGGTGAGACCATAGTGATAGTAACTTGACATGACTGTAGTAATGGTAGCTTTGGTGAGACCATAGTGATAGTAACTTTGACATGACTGTAGTAATGGTAACTTGGTGAGAGATAGTGATAGTAACTTGACATGACTGTAGTGATGGTAGTTTGGTGAGAGCATAGTGATAGTAACTTGACATGACTGTAGTAATGGTAACTTGGTGAGAGATAGTGATAGTAACTTGACATGACTGTAGTAATGGTAACTTGGTGAGAGATAGTGATAGTAACTTGACATGACTGTAGTGATGGTTGCTTGGTGAGACCATAGTGATAGTAACTTGACATGACTGTAGTGATGGTAACTTGGTGAGAGATAGTGATAGTAACTTGACATGACTGTAGTGATGGTAGCTTGGTGAGATAGTGATAGTAACTTGACATGACTGTAGTGATGGTAACTTGGTGAGACCATAGTGATAGTAACTTGACATGACTGTAGTAATGGTAGCTTGGTGAGAGATAGTGATAGTAACTTGACATGACTGTAGTAATGGTACCTTGGTGAGAGATAGTGATAGTAACTTGACATGACTGTAGTGATGATAGCTTGGTGAGACCATAGTGATAGTAACTTGACATGACTGTAGTGATGGTAGCTTGGTGAGACCATAGTGATAGTAACTTGACATGACTGTAGTAATGGTAACTTGGTGAGAGATAGTGATAGTAACTTGACATGACTGCAGTAATGGTAACTCTGGTGAGACCATAGTGATAGTAACTTGACATGACTGTAGTGATGGTAGCTTGTTGAGGAGCATAGTGATAGTAGCTTGACATGACTGTGGTAATGGTAGCTTGTTGAGAACATAGTGATAGTAGCTTGACATGACTGTAGTGATGGTAGCTTGGTGAGAGATAGTGATAAGTAACTTGACATGACTGTAGGGATGGTAGCTTGGTGAGACCATAGTGATAGTAACTTGACATGACTGTAGTAATGGTAGCTTGGTGAAACTGTAGTGATAGTAACTTGACATGACTGTAGTAATAGTAACTTGGTGAGAGACAGTGATAGTCACTTGACATGACTGTAGTGATGGTAACTTGGTGAGAGATAGTGATAGTAACTTGACATGACTGTAGTGATGGTAACTTGGTGAGAGATAGTGATAGTAACTTGACATGACTGTAGTGATGGTAGCTTGGTGAGAGATAGTGATAGTAACTTGACATGACTGTAGTAATGGTAGCTTGGTGAGAGCATAGTGATAGTAACTTGACATGACTGTAGTAATGGTAGCTTGGTGAGAGATAGTGATAGTAACTTGACATGACTGTAGTGATGGTTGCTTGGTGAGACCATAAAGTGATAGTAACTTGACATGACCGTAGTGATGGTAACTTGGTGAGAGATAGTGATAGTAACTTGACATGACTGTAGTGATGGTAGCTTGGTGAGAGATAGTGATAGTAACTTGACATGACTGTAGTAATGGTAACTTGGTGAGAGATAGTGATAGTAACTTGACATGACTGTAGTGATGGTAACTTGGTGAGAGGTAGTGATAGTAACTTGACATGACTGTAGTGATGGTAGCTTGGTGAGAGATAGTGATAGTCACTTGACATGACTGTAGTGATGGTAACTTGGTGAGAGATAGTGATAGTAACTTGACATGACTGTAGTGATGGTACCTTGTGAGAGATAGTGATAGTAACTTGACATGACTGTAGTGATGGTAACTTGGAGAGATAGTGATAGTAACTTGACATGACTGTAGTGATGGTAGCTTGGGTGAGAGATAGTGATAGTAACTTGACATGTCTGTAGGGATGGTTGCTTGGTGAGACCATAGTGATAGTAACTTGACATGACTGTAGTAATGGTAGCTTGGTGAGAGATAGTGATAGTAACTTGACATGACTGTAGTAATGGTAACTTGGTGAGAGCATAGTGATAGTAACTTGACATGACTGTAGTGATGGTAACTTGGTGAGAGATAGTGATAGTAACTTGACATGACTGTAGTGATGGTAGCTTGGTGAGAGATAGTGATAGTAACTTGACATGACTGTAGTAATGGTAACTTGGTGAGAGATAGTGATAGTAACTTGACATGACTGTAGTAATGGTAGCTTGGTGAGAGCATAGTGATAGTAACTTCGACATGACTGTAGTGATGGTAACTTGCGAGAGATAGTGATAGTAACTTGACATGACTGTGGTGATGGTAGCTTGGTGAGAGATAGTGATAGTAACTTGACATGACTGTAGTAATGGTAGCTTTGAGACCATAGTGATAAAGTAACTTGACATGACTGTAGTTATGGTAGCTTGGTGAGAGAACATAGTGATAGTAACTTGACATGACCGTAGTAATGGTAGCTTGGTGAGAGATAGTGATAGTAACTTGACATGACTGTAGTGATGGTGCTTGGTGAGAGCATAGTGATAGTAACTTGACATGACTGTAGTAATGGTAGCTTGGTGAGAGCATAGTGATAGTAACTTGACATGACTGTAGTGATGGTAACTTGGTGAGAGATAGTGATAGTAACTTGACATGACTGTAGTGATGGTAGCATGGTGAGAGCATAGTGATAGTAACTTGACATGACTGTAGTGATGGTTACTTGGTGAGAGATAGTGATAGTAACTTGACATGACTGTAGTGATGGTTGCTTGGGTGAGACCATAGTGATAGTAACTTGACATGACTGTAGTGATGGTAACTTGGTGAGAGATAGTGATAGTAACTTGACATGACTGTAGTAATGGTAGCTTGGTGAGATAGTGATAGTAACTTGACATGACTGTAGTAATGGTAACTTGGTGAGAGATAGTGATAGTAACTTGACATGACTGTAGTAATGGTAGCTGGTGAGAGATAGTGATAAGTAACTTGACATGACTGTAGTGATAGTAACTTAGTGAGAGATAGTGATAGTAACTTGACATGACTGTAGTGATGGTAGCTTGGTGAGAGATAGTGATAGTAACTTGACATGACTGTAGTGATGGTTGCTTGGTGAGACCATAGTGATAGTAACTTGACATGACTGTAGTAATGGTAGCTTGGTGAGAGATAGTGATAGTAACTTGACATGACTGTAGTGATGGTAGCTTGGTGAGAGATAGTGATAAAGTAACTTGACATGACTGTAGTGATGGTAGCTTGTTGAGAGCATAGTGATAGTCACTTGACATGACTGTCGTGATGGTAACTTGTGAGAGATAGTGATTGTAACTTGACATGACTGTAGTGATGGTAACTTGGTGAGAGATAGTGATAGTAACTTGACATGACTGTAGTGATGGTAGCTTGGTGAGAGATAGTGATAGTAACTTGACATGACTGTAGTAATGGTAGCTTGGTGAGAGCATAGTGATAGTAACTTGACATGACTGTAGTAATGGTAGCTTGGTGAGAGCATAGTGATAGTAACTTGACATGACTGTAGTAATGGTAGCTTGGTGAGAGATAGTGATAGTAACTTGACATGACTGTAGTGATGGTTGCTTGGTGAGACCATAGTGATAGTAACTTGACATGACTGTAGTGATGGTAACTTGGTGAGAGATAGTGATAGTAACTTGACATGACTGTAGTGATGGTAGCTTGGTGAGAGATAGTGATAGTAACTTGACATGACTGTAGTAATGGTAACTTGGTGAGAGATAGTGATAGTAACTTGACATGACTGTAGTGGTGGTAACTTGGTGAGAGGTAGTGATAGTAACTTGACATGACTGTAGTGATGGTAGCTTGGTGAGAGATAGTGATAGTCACTTGACATGACTGTAGTAATGGTACCTTGGTGAGAGATAGTGATAGTAACTTGACATGACTGTAGTGATGGTAGCTTGGTGAGACCATAGTGATAGTAACTTGACATGACTGTAGTGATGGTAGCTTGGTGAGACCATAGTGATAGTAACTTGACATGACTGTAGTAATGGTAACTTGGTGAGAGATAGTGATAGTAACTTGACATGACTGTAGTGATGGTAGTTTGGTGAGAGCATAGTGATAGTAACTTGACATGACTGTAGTAATGGTAACTTGGTGAGAGATAGTGATAAGTAACTTGACATGACTGCAGTAATGGTAACTTGGTGAGACCATAGTGATAGTAACTTGACATGACTGTAGTGATGGTAGCTTGTTGAAACATAGTGATAGTAGCTTGACATGACTGTGGTAATGGTAGCTTGTTGAGAGCATAGTGATAGTAACTTGACATGACTGTAGTAATGGTAACTTGGTGAGAGATAGTGATAGTAACTTGACATGACTGTAGTGATGGTAGTTTGGTGAGAGCATAGTGATAGTAACTTGACATGACTGTAGTAATGGTAACTTGGTGAGAGATAGTGATAGTAACTTGACATGACTGCAGTAATGGTAACTTGGTGAGACCATAGTGATAGTAACTTGACATGACTGTAGTGATGGTAGCTTGTTGAGAGCATAGTGATAGTAGCTTGACATGACTGTGGTAATGGTAGCTTGTTGAGAGCATAGTGATAGTAACTTGACATGACTGTAGTGATGGTAGCTTGGTGAGAGATAGTGATAGTAACTTGACATGACTGTAGGGATGGTAGCTTGGTGAGACCATAGTGATAGTAACTTGACATGACTGTAGTAATGGTAGCTTGGTGAAACTGTAGTGATAGTAACTTGACATGACTGTAGTAATAGTAACTTGGTGAGAGATAGTGATAGTCACTTGACATGACTGTAGTGATGGTAACTTGGTGAGAGATAGTGATAGTAACTTGACATGACTGTAGTGATGGTAACTTGGTGAGAGATAGTGATAGTAACTTGACATGACTGTAGTGATGGTAGCTTGGTGAGAGATAGTGAAAGTAACTTGACATGACTGTAGTAATGGTAGCAGGTGAGAGCATAGTGATAGTAACTTGACATGACTGTAGTAATGGTAGCTTGGTGAGAGATAGTGATAGTAACTTGACATGACTGTAGTGATGGTTGCTTGGTGAGACCATAGTGATAGTAACTTGACATGACTGTAGTGATGGTAACTTGGTGAGAGATAGTGATAGTAACTTGACATGACTGTAGTAATGGTAACTTGGTGAGAGATAGTGATAGTAACTTGACATGACTGTAGTGATGGTAACTTGGTGAGAGGTAGTGATAGTAACTTGACATGACTGTAGTGATGGTAGCTTGGTGAGAGATAGTGATAGTCACTTGACATGACTGTAGTGATGGTAACTTGGTGAGAGATAGTGATAGTCACTTGACATGACTGTAGTGATGGTAGCTTGGTGAGAGATAGTGATAGTAACTTGACATGACTGTAGTGATGGTAACTTGGTGAGAGATAGTGATAGTAACTTGACATGACTGTGGTGATGGTAGCTTGGTGAGAGATAGTGATAGTAACTTGACATGTCTGTAGGGATGGTTGCTTGGTGAGACCATAGTGATAGTAACTTGACATGACTGTAGTAATGGTTGCTTGGTGAGAGATAGTGATAGTAACTTGACATGACTGTAGTAATGGTAACTTGGTGAGAGCATAGTGATAGTAACTTGACATGACTGTAGTGATGGTAACTTGGTGAGAGATAGTGATAGTAACTTGACATGACTGTGGTGATGGTAGCTTGGTGAGAGATAGTGATAGTAACTTGACATGACTGTAGTAATGGTAACTTGGTGAGAGATAGTGATAGTAACTTGACATGACTGTAGTAATGGTAGCTTGGTGAGAGCATAGTGATAGTAACTTGACATGACTGTAGTGATGGTAACTTGGTGAGAGATAGTGATAGTAACTTGACATGACTGTGGTGATGGTAGCTTGGTGAGAGATAGTGATAGTATCTTGACATGTCTGTAGTAATGGTAGCTTGGTGAGACCATAGTGATAGTAACTTGACATGACTGTAGTGATGGTAGCTTGGTGAGAGCATAGTGATAGTAACTTGACATGACTGTAGTAATGGTAGCTTGGTGAGAGATAGTGATAGTAACTTGACATGACTGTAGTAATGGTAGCTTGGTGAGAGCATAGTGATAGTAACTTGACATGACTGTAGTAATGGTAGCTTGGTGAGAGCATAGTGATAGTAACTTGACATGACTGTAGTGATGGTAACTTGGTGAGAGATAGTGATAGTAACTTGACATGTCTGTAGGGATGGTTGCTTGGTGAGACCATAGTGATAGTAACTTGACATGACTGTAGTAATGGTAGCTTGGTGAGAGATAGTGATAGTAACTTGACATGACTGTAGTAATGGTAACTTGGTGAGAGCATAGTGATAGTAACTTGACATGACTGTAGTGATGGTAACTTGGTGAGAGATAGTGATAGTAACTTGACATGACTGTGGTGATGGTAGCTTGGTGAGAGATAGTGATAGTAACTTGACATGACTGTAGTAATGGTAACTTGGTGAGAGATAGTGATAGTAACTTGACATGACTGTAGTAATGGTAGCTTGGTGAGAGCATAGTGATAGTAACTTGACATGACTGTAGTGATGGTAACTTGGTGAGAGATAGTGATAGTAACTTGACATGACTGTGGTGATGGTAGCTTGGTGAGAGATAGTGATAGTAACTTGACATGACTGTAGTGATGGTAGCTTGGTGAGAGCATAGTGATAGTAACTTGACATGACTGTAGTAATGGTAGCTTGGTGAGAGATAGTGATAGTAACTTGACATGACTGTAGTGATGGTTGCTTGGTGAGAGCATAGTGATAGTAACTTGACATGACTGTAGTAATGGTAGCTTGGTGAGAGCATAGTGATAGTAACTTGACATGACTGTAGTGATGGTAACTTGGTGAGAGATAGTGATAGTAACATGACATGACTGTAGTAATGGTAGCTTGTTGAGAGCATAGTGATAGTAACTTGACATGACTGTAGTGATGGTAGCTTGGTGAGAGCATAGTGATAGTAACTTGACATGACTGTAGTGATGGTTGCTTGGTGAGAGATAGTGATAGTAACTTGACATGACTGTAGTGATGGTTGCTTGGTGAGAGATAGTGATAGTAACTTGACATGACTGTAGTGATGGTTGCTTGGTGAGACCATAGTGATAGTAACTTGACATGACTGTAGTGATGGTAACTGGTGTGAGAGATAGTGATAGTAACTTGACATGACTGTAGTAATGGTAGCTTGGTGAGAGATAGTGATAGTAACTTGACATGACTGTAGTAATGGTAACTTGGTGAGAGATAGTGATAGTAACTTGACATGACTGTAGTAATGGTAGCTTGGTGAGAGATAGTGATAGTAACTTGACATGACTGTAGTGATGGTAACTTGGTGAGAGATAGTGATAGTAACTTGACATGACTGGGGTGATGGTAGCTTGGTGAGAGATAGTGATAGTAACTTGACATGACTGTAGTGATGGTTGCTTGGTGAGACCATAGTGATAGTAACTTGACATGACTGTAGTAATGGTAGCTTGGTGAGAGATAGTGATAGTAACTTGACATGACTGTAGTGATGGTAGCTTGGTGAGAGATAGTGATAGTAGCTTGACATGACTGTAGTGATGGTAGCTTGTTGAGAACATAGTGATAGTAGCTTGACATGACTGTAGTGATGGTAACTTGGTGAGAGATAGTGATAGTCACTTGACATGACTGTAGTAATGGTAGCTTGGTGAGACCATAGTGATAGGCACTTGACATGACTGTAGTGATGGTAACTTGGTGAGAGATAGTGATAGTAACTTGACATGACTGTAGTGATGGTAGCTTGGTGAGAGATAGTGATAGTCACTTGACATGACTGTAGTGATGGTAACTTGGTGAGAGATATTGATAGTAACTTGATATGACTGTAATGATGGTAGCTTGGTGAGAGCATAGTGATAGTAACTTGACATGACTGTAGTGATGGTAGCTTGGTGAGATTGTAGTGATGGTAGCTTGGTGAAACTGTAGTGATAGTAACTTGACATGACTGTAGTGATGGTAGCTTGGTGAGACCATAGTAATAGTAACTTGACCTGACTGTAGTGATGGTAGCTTGGTGAGAGATAGTGATAGTAACTTGACATGACTGTAATAATGGTAGCTTGGTGAGAGATAGTGATAGTAACTTGACATGACTGTAATAATGGTAGCTTGGTGAGAGCATAGTGATAGTAACTTGACATGACTGTAGTGATGGTAACTTGGTGAGAGATAGTGATAGTAACTTGACATGACTGTAGTAATGGTAGCTTGTTGAGAGCATAGTGATAGTAGCTTGACATGACTGTAGTGATGGTAGCTTGGTGAGAGCATAGTGATAGTAACTTGACATGACTGTAGTGATGGTTGCTTGGTGAGAGATAGTGATAGTAACTTGACATGACTGTAGTGATGGTTGCTTGGTGAGACCATAGTGATAGTAACTTGACATGACTGTAGTGATGGTAACTTGGTGAGAGATAGTGATAGTAACTTGACATGACTGTAGTAATGGTAGCTTGGTGAGAGATAGTGATAGTAACTTGACATGACTGTAGTAATGGTAACTTGGTGAGAGATAGTGATAGTAACTTGACATGACTGTAGTAATGGTAGCTTGGTGAGAGATAGTGATAGTAACTTGACATGACTGTAGTGATGGTAACTTGGTGAGAGATAGTGATAGTAACTTGACATGACTGGGGTGATGGTAGCTTGGTGAGAGATAGTGATAGTAACTTGACATGACTGTAGTGATGGTTGCTTGGTGAGACCATAGTGATAGTAACTTGACATGACTGTAGTAATGGTAGCTTGGTGAGAGATAGTGATAGTAACTTGACATGACTGTAGTGATGGTAGCTTGGTGAGAGATAGTGATAGTAGCTTGACATGACTGTAGTGATGGTAGCTTGTTGAGAGCATAGTGATAGTAGCTTGACATGACTGTAGTGATGGTAACTTGGTGAGAGATAGTGATAGTCACTTGACATGACTGTAGTAATGGTAGCTTGGTGAGACCATAGTGATAGTCACTTGACATGACTGTAGTGATGGTAACTTGGTGAGAGATAGTGATAGTAACTTGACATGACTGTAGTGATGGTAGCTTGGTGAGAGATAGTGATAGTCACTTGACATGACTGTAGTGATGGTAACTTGGTGAGAGATATTGATAGTAACTTGATATGACTGTAATGATGGTAGCTTGGTGAGAGCATAGTGATAGTAACTTGACATGACTGTAGTGATGGTAGCTTGGTGAGATTGTAGTGATGGTAGCTTGGTGAAACTGTAGTGATAGTAACTTGACATGACTGTAGTGATGGTAGCTTGGTGAGACCATAGTAATAGTAACTTGACCTGACTGTAGTGATGGTAGCTTGGTGAGAGATAGTGATAGTAACTTGACATGACTGTAATAATGGTAGCTTGGTGAGAGATAGTGATAGTAACTTGACATGACTGTAATAATGGTAGCTTGGTGAGAGCATAGTGATAGTAACTTGACATGACTGTAGTGATGGTAACTTGGTGAGAGATAGTGATAGTAACTTGACATGACTGTAGTGATGGTAACTTGGTGAGAGATAGTGATAGTAACTTGACATGACTGTAGTGATGGTAGCTTGGTGAGACCATAGTGATAGTAACTTGACATGACTGTAGTGATGGTAGCTTGGTGAGACCATAGTGATAGTAACTTGACATGACTGTAGTGATGGTAGCTTGGTGAGACCATAGTGATAGTAACTTGACATGACTGTAGTAATGGTAACTTGGTGAGAGATAGTGATAGTAACTTGACATGACTGTAGTGATGGTAGTTTGGTGAGAGCATAGTGATAGTAACTTGACATGACTGTAGTAATGGTAACTTAGTGAGAGATAGTGATAGTAACTTGACATGACTGTAGTGATGGTTGCTTGGTGAGACCATAGTGATAGTAACTTGACATGACTGTAGTGATGGTAACTTGGTGAGAGATAGTGATAGTAACTTGACATGACTGTAGTGATGGTAGCTTGGTGAGAGATAGTGATAGTAACTTGACATGACTGTAGTGATGGTAACTTGGTGAGACCATAGTGATAGTAACTTGACATGACTGTAGTAATGGTAACTTGGTGAGAGATAGTGATAGTAACTTGACATGACTGTAGTAATGGTACCTTGGTGAGAGATAGTGATAGTAACTTGACATGACTGTAGTGATGATAGCTTGGTGAGACCATAGTGATAGTAACTTGACATGACTGTAGTGATGGTAGCTTGGTGAGACCATAGTGATAGTAACTTGACATGACTGTAGTAATGGTAACTTGGTGAGAGATAGTGATAGTAACTTGACATGACTGCAGTAATGGTAACTTGGTGAGACCATAGTGATAGTAACTTGACATGACTGTAGTGATGGTAGCTTGTTGAGAGCATAGTGATAGTAGCTTGACATGACTGTGGTAATGGTAGCTTGTTGAGAGCATAGTGATAGTAGCTTGACATGACTGTAGTGATGGTAGCTTGGTGAGAGATAGTGATAGTAACTTGACATGACTGTAGGGATGGTAGCTTGGTGAGACCATAGTGATAGTAACTTGACATGACTGTAGTAATGGTAGCTTGGTGAGAGATAGTGATAGTAACTTGACATGACTGTAGTAATAGTAACTTGGTGAGAGACAGTGATAGTCACTTGACATGACTGTAGTGATGGTAACTTGGTGAGAGATAGTGATAGTAACTTGACATGACTGTAGTGATGGTAACTTGGTGAGAGATAGTGATAGTAACTTGACATGACTGTAGTGATGGTAGCTTGGTGAGAGATAGTGATAGTAACTTGACATGACTGTAGTAATGGTAGCTTGGTGAGAGCATAGTGATAGTAACTTGACATGACTGTAGTAATGGTAGCTTGGTGAGAGATAGTGATAGTAACTTGACATGACTGTAGTGATGGTTGCTTGGTGAGACCATAGTGATAGTAACTTGACATGACTGTAGTGATGGTAACTTGGTGAGAGATAGTGATAGTAACTTGACATGACTGTAGTGATGGTAGCTTGGTGAGAGATAGTGATAGTAACTTGACATTACTGTAGTAATGGTAACTTGGTGAGAGATAGTGATAGTAACTTGACATGACTGTAGTGATGGTAACTTGGTGAGAGGTAGTGATAGTAACTTGACATGACTGTAGTGATGGTAGCTTGGTGAGAGATAGTGATAGTCACTTGACATGACTGTAGTGATGGTAACTTGGTGAGAGATAGTGATAGTCACTTGACATGACTGTAGTGATGGTACCTTGGTGAGAGATAGTGATAGTAACTTGACATGACTGTAGTGATGGTAACTTGGAGAGAGATAGTGATAGTAACTTGACATGACTGTGGTGATGGTAGCTTGGTGAGAGATAGTGATAGTAACTTGACATGTCTGTAGGGATGGTTGCTTGGTGAGACCATAGTGATAGTAACTTGACATGACTGTAGTAATGGTAGCTTGGTGAGAGATAGTGATAGTAACTTGACATGACTGTAGTAATGGTAACTTGGTGAGAGCATAGTGATAGTAACTTGACATGACTGTAGTGATGGTAACTTGGTGAGAGATAGTGATAGTAACTTGACATGACTGTGGTGATGGTAGCTTGGTGAGAGATAGTGATAGTAACTTGACATGACTGTAGTAATGGTAACTTGGTGAGAGATAGTGATAGTAACTTGACATGACTGTAGTAATGGTAGCTTGGTGAGAGCATAGTGATAGTAACTTGACATGACTGTAGTGATGGTAACTTGGTGAGAGATAGTGATAGTAACTTGACATGACTGTGGTGATGGTAGCTTGGTGAGAGATAGTGATAGTAACTTGACATGTCTGTAGTAATGGTAGCTTGGTGAGACCATAGTGATAGTAACTTGACATGACTGTAGTTATGGTAGCTTGGTGAGAGCATAGTGATAGTAACTTGACATGACTGTAGTAATGGTAGCTTGGTGAGAGATAGTGATAGTAACTTGACATGACTGTAGTGATGGTTGCTTGGTGAGAGCATAGTGATAGTAACTTGACATGACTGTAGTAATGGTAGCTTGGTGAGAGCATAGTGATAGTAACTTGACATGACTGTAGTGATGGTAACTTGGTGAGAGATAGTGATAGTAACTTGACATGACTGTAGTGATGGTAGCATGGTGAGAGCATAGTGATAGTAACTTGACATGACTGTAGTGATGGTTGCTTGGTGAGAGATAGTGATAGTAACTTGACATGACTGTAGTGATGGTTGCTTGGTGAGACCATAGTGATAGTAACTTGACATGACTGTAGTGATGGTAACTTGGTGAGAGATAGTGATAGTAACTTGACATGACTGTAGTAATGGTAGCTTGGTGAGAGATAGTGATAGTAACTTGACATGACTGTAGTAATGGTAACTTGGTGAGAGATAGTGATAGTAACTTGACATGACTGTAGTAATGGTAGCTTGGTGAGAGATAGTGATAGTAACTTGACATGACTGTAGTGATAGTAACTTGGTGAGAGATAGTGATAGTAACTTGACATGACTGTGGTGATGGTAGCTTGGTGAGAGATAGTGATAGTAACTTGACATGACTGTAGTGATGGTTGCTTGGTGAGACCATAGTGATAGTAACTTGACATGACTGTAGTAATGGTAGCTTGGTGAGAGATAGTGATAGTAACTTGACATGACTGTAGTGATGGTAGCTTGGTGAGAGATAGTGATAGTAGCTTGACATGACTGTAGTGATGGTAGCTTGTTGAGAGCATAGTGATAGTCACTTGACATGACTGTAGTGATGGTAACTTGGTGAGAGATAGTGATAGTAACTTGACATGACTGTAGTGATGGTAACTTGGTGAGAGATAGTGATAGTAACTTGACATGACTGTAGTGATGGTAGCTTGGTGAGAGATAGTGATAGTAACTTGACATGACTGTAGTAATGGTAGCTTGGTGAGAGCATAGTGATAGTAACTTGACATGACTGTAGTAATGGTAGCTTCAGGTGAGAACATAGTGATAGTAACCTTGACATGACCGTAGTAATGGTAGCTTGGTGAGAGATAGTGATAGTAACAACTGACATGACTGTAGTGATGGTTGCTTGGTGAGACCATAGTGATAGTAACTTGACATGACTGTAGTGATGGTAACTTGGTGAGAGATAGTGATAGTAACTTGACATGACTGTAGTGATGGTAGCTTGGTGAGAGATAGTGATAGTAACTTGACATGACTGTAGTAATGGTAACTTGGTGAGAGATAGTGATAGTAACTTGACATGACTGTAGTGGTGGTAACTTGGTGAGAGGTAGTGATAGTAACTTGACATGACTGTAGTGATGGTAGCTTGGTGAGAGATAGTGATAGTCACTTGACATGACTGTAGTGATGGTAACTTGGTGAGAGATAGTGATAGTCACTTGACATGACTGTAGTAATGGTAGCTTGGTGAGAGATAGTGATAGTAACTTGACATGACTGTAGTAATGGTAACTTGGTGAGAGATAGTGATAGTAACTTGACATGACTGTAGTAATGGTATCTTGGTGAGAGATAGTGATAGTAACTTGACATGACTGTAGTGATAGTAACTTGGTGAGAGATAGTGATAGTAACTTGACATGACTGTGGTGATGGTAGCTTGGTGAGAGATAGTGATAGTAACTTGACATGACTGTAGTGATGGTTGCTTGGTGAGACCATAGTGATAGTAACTTGACATGACTGTAGTAATGGTAGCTTGGTGAGAGATAGTGATAGTAACTTGACATGACTGTAGTGATGGTAGCTTGGTGAGAGATAGTGATAGTAGCTTGACATGACTGTAGTGATGGTAGCTTGTTGAGAGCATAGTGATAGTAGCTTGACATGACTGTAGTGATGGTAACTTGGTGAGAGATAGTGATAGTCACTTGACATGACTGTAGTGATGTTAGTTTATGAAGAATCTGTGGTTAGAACAGATTCATAATTCGTTTAGTTAACATAACTTTATTATCTTAAAAAGTTACTTTTGAAATGTTATACCAGAGCTGGAATTTAATTACCTGTATATTTGTTATATTATATGAATTTATAATGTGTAAGTCACATTGATTACATTAGTGGATGTTAATCCTGGTGATGGTAGCTTGGTTTATATATGTATATACAATTTATAATCTGTAAGTCACATTGTTTACAATAGTGGATGTTAATCCTGGTGATGGTAGCTTGGTTTATTTATATATATAATTTATCATTTGTAAGTCACATTGTTTACATTAGTGGATGTTAATCCTGGTGATGGTAGCTTGGTTTATTTATATATATAATTTATAATCTGTAAGTCACATTGTTTACATTAGTGGATGTTAATCCTGGTGATGGTAGCTTGGTTTATATATATATATATAATTTATAATCTGTAGGTCACATTGATTACATTAGTGGATGTTAATCCTGGTTATGGTTAGCTTGGTTTATAGATATATACCATTTATAATCTGTAAGTCACATTGTTTACATTAGTGGATGTTAATCCTGGTGATGGTAGCTTAGTTTATATATATATATATAATTTATAATCTGTAAGTCACATTGATTACATTAGTGGATGTTAATCCTGGTGATGGTAGCTTGGTTTATTTATATATATAATTTATAATGTGTAAGTCACATTTTTTACATTAGTGGATGTTAATCCTGGTGATGGTAGCTTAATTTATTTATATATATAATTTATAATGTGTAAGTCACATTGACTACATTAGTGGATGTTAATCCTGGTGATGGTTAGCTTGGTTTATATATGTATATACAATTTATAATCTGTAAGTCACATTGTTTACATTAGTGGATGTTAATCCTGGTGATGGTTAGCTTGGTTTATATATATATATATAATTTATAATGTGTAAGTCACATTGATTACATTAGTGGATGTTAATCCTGGTGATGGTTAGCTTGGTTTATATATGTATATACAATTTATAATCTGTAAGTCACATTGTTTACATTAGTGGATGTTAATCCTGGTGATGGTAGCTTGGTTTATTTATATATATAATTTATAATGTAAGTCACATTGTTTACATTAGTGGATGTTAATCCTGGTGATGGTAGCTTGGTTTATATATGTATATACAATTTATAATCTGTAAGTCACATTGTTTACATTAGTGGATGTTAATCCTGGTGATGGTAGCTTGGTTTATTTATATATATAATTTATAATGTGTAAGTCACATTGTTTACATTAGTGGATGTTAATCCTGGTGATGGTAGCTTGGTTTATATATGTATATACAATTTATAATCTGTAAGTCACATTGTTTACAATAGTGGATGTTAATCCTGGTGATGGTAGCTTGGTTTATTTATATATATAATTTATCATGTGTAAGTCACATTGTTTACATTAGTGGATGTTAATCCTGGTGATGGTAGCTTGGTTTATTTATATATATAATTTATAATCTGTAAGTCACATTGTTTACATTAGTAGATGTTAATCCTGGTGATGGTAGCTTGGTTTATTTATATATATAATTTATAATCTGTAGGTCACATTGATTACATTAGTGGATGTTAATCCTGATGATGGTTAGCTTGGTTTATATATATATATAATTTATAATCTGTAGGTCACATTGATTACATTAGTGGATGTTAATCCTGATGATGGTTAGCTTGGTTTATATATATATATATAAACAATCCATCCAGTTATATTGGAAACTATTAGATTTAATCATGAAATTTGAAACTCTGTATACTTAATGAAAGAAAGACAATTTTTTTCAGATATTTTAAAAAGTTCCACTACTGTAGTTTCGCTTCTCATGTCCGGATATGTAGACCAAAAACAAACGGTCTGTCTTCAACTGAACACCTCCTTGTCCGACCTGTTCTGCGCATGTCGGTGTGGGTAGTAGCACTGGTTACATGTTCTGGGAACAGCCTAGTTTTGTTGTGGAGAATCCTCATCAGAGGTCAGAGTGAAGAATACCGTATCACAGCTTTGTTCATCAAAAACCTTGCAGGTGAGCCAACTGAAAATGTGGGTGTGGCAGACAAAATCCTTTTAACCTTATACCAGTTACGAACGTTTCACTCAAGCAGTATTCACCAAGTTGCAAAGGTTGTTTTGTTTGCTCTCTTGACGTTTCATAAATGTTATTATGGTTGGTGACTGTAAATAAATCAAAATTCAGTACAGTATTGATTCCACGATATTGATTCCATTGTATTGATTCTATAGTACTGATTCCACAATATTGATTCCATGGTATTGATTGCATAATATTTGGTAAGTAGGTAAAAAAACACCAGTTGTACTTCGTAAGGTTTGGTAAATTGGTTATTCTTAAAACCAGTGAGTGAAAGCAAAGGAAAATATTTTATAATGAGTTAACTACACTAGATAGGCCATGTTTGGTGTTGAAGTCTTTTGCAGAATGCCAGCTCTCATCAGGCATCTACTAGTTTACAGTGACAACTGCAAGTTGAAATATGTCTACAAGTCTACAGTGAGAGGTGTAGGTACTGAAATATGTCATAACTAGACAGGTCTAGGTACTAAGATATGTCTACAAGTGTATGGTGAAAGTGGAGGATAATGTTTAATGATGTAACTTGAAGCCCAGTTAACTAATGAATTCTGTTGTATTTTTATTATTATATCTATTTTCCACAGTTGCAGATCTTTTAATGGGAGTGTACCTTGTGGTAATTGGCATCAAAGATTTGATCTTTAGAGATGAGTACAACCGTCACGCTCATATGTGGATGTCCAGTTGGGGATGCACATCTCTTGGTGTGTTGGCCATGGTGTCGTGTGAAGTGTCCATCCTTATCCTGGCCCTCACGACGATGGACAGATATCTCAGCTTTAAATGTAAGAAATACCAGATCTCAGACAAAACTGCCCTTTATACCATAACCGGAATCTGGCTGATTGGAGTAGCCCTGGCTCTGGTCCCATTACTGTTCTGGCCACATGACCAAGGCTACTATTCCAGTAATGGACTATGTTTTCCGCTACACATTGATGACCCTTACATGCTTGGATGGGAGTTTTCCATCTTTGTGTTTATAGGGATAAACTTCCCAGCTGTAAGTAGCTCAGACGTTAGATTTCGTATTTTACTTTCTCAAACAACCGTAAGAGGGCAGCACATTCACAGTAATAAATTGTAATCTCCGAAGAGTAAAGACAAAATCATCCAAGTATTTTATTCTTAACAATTTAAGATCAAATATCTTCCATTTAGTTATAATATTTTGTACATTAAACACGTGCTATAAGGAGTCTTGTGTTTTAATCCAGAAACGTAAATAAAATATTGTTCACTTCATGTACACACTATACATAATTGTAATAATTTATCGTTGGTACTATTATTGTTACAGTATATCTGGTTTATTGTCAGTACAGCTTACTGTGTTAAAATATACCTGGTTTATTGTTGGTAGTGGGATTTTTCTAATGTGTGGTACCTTTTAGGTACTGTTGAGAGTGTTATAGGATGTAACCCCTCTTGTGTGGTACTATTTAGGTACTGTTAATGGTGGTTCAGTATATCTGGATGTTTTCTGTCATATCAAGTCGTATGAGGAAGTCTCGGCCCGGAACTCTGAAACATACTAAGTTCCAAGATGACACCATGGTAGCAATGAGATGCTTCTTCATTGTTTTCACAGACTGTCTTTGCTGGTTTCCAGTTGTTATAATAAAAATTGTAGCTTTGTGCGAGATATCTATATCAGGTAAACATTCTTAGTTTCATTTAGAATCTTTTAAACTTATGTTTTTCTATGTCGTTTAGAGCCCAAGATAATGGAATATTAGTTTGCATTTTTTGGGATTACAGTTTGTTTGTTACGCTCGTTTTCAATGAACTTTTATAATTTCATATCAACAATGGTTTTTCCAATCAAAGTTTGGGCTTTGTCATGTATAGAGTGGTATGTTTTACAATATTCGATTTCCTAAAATCTTTATTCATACTATCAAAACTTTAATAATCTAAATACCTAACTTCAGTGTTATGGGTTTTTCTTTAGAAAGTATTGTAAACAGACATACGTAAATTTCATATATCTGATTGTCATTTGTTTATTGTTTACAGTTAAACTTTCACCATCTTCGATTACATGCTGTTATTAAACAGATATATTTACTGTTATTATATACAGGTAAATTTTGTTAAACTATAACTTATCCAAGTATAAAACATTTCTTTCTTAATAAATATTATCATTTATTTTCTATAATTGTTATAAAACTAGGTTCCTTCTCTTGTTATAAGATGCAATGTTTTTTTTAAGGGTAGGTCCCAGAACCTTTGTCCAACAAAAATTTAATCTTTTATTCTAAATTAGCTGATTGATAATTAATATATTGACCTGTGGTGTAATGATATATGCTTTTATTCCGAGTAGCTAAGCAACTGTTAAAAAAATTCCAGCTATTGAACTGAAATGTAATGTCTTACAGGCATTTGTTTGTAAGTTCACTCACTTATCAGGTAAGTGTACATAAACCTGGCTTATCAAAGTCAAAAACATACAATTGTTATGTTGTCTTGTTTATACTGCATTCTAAACAAACAAATTTAATTTGGTAACGTGCTATATTGGTATCTGACATATACTTATATTAATAATAATAAAAAATGTGTAGAACCAATACTAGTAACACATGTGGCAGTGACTTCGAACAAACTATCCACATTTGAAAAGGTAGTACCATATGTGGCTTTTTACTAACAGCACACAGAATTCTATAGTTATATAGCTGGTAAAATTAAAGATTACAGAGAAAGTATTTATCTTGCATTATTTATTAAGTCTTCCAATTATTACAAATTAAGTTTTATTTGGTTTTGGAATCACCTATAATTGCATTATTATCCAAACAATATATCTGTCTCTGACACCAAAACTGTTTGTTTTCTAACAGAGAACCTGTTTGCTTGGGTTATTGTGTTTATTGTACCAATTAACAGTGCCCTGAACCCAGTTATTTACACTTTCGGTTACCGTATCCAGGAAATAAAGGGATTAACACAGGGTTTTCTGGAGTGGTGTTGTAAACCTACAGGTGTGGAAGCCAGGTAGGTGAACCCTGATTTTTAGTTTTTTAATATCTGAATTTACCATTAACAAGTAAGGCTAGACGTAAACTATTAATGACCAATGGGCAAACTGAAATATGGTAAAGCTTTCTTATTTAGTAGTTGTGACAAACATAAGAAAATCAGGTTATATTAACATTGCAACCAGAATGTTCCCAACTTGTGATTATTTCTCGTCTCCAGGACCATCAGCTGGTAGAGAGTGCAGATCTGTTAGTGATGGTGTTCTACTACACTCATCGGTCGTCATTGATTTCAACAGGAGTATCGAAGAAGATGGTCCATTAAGACAAGAGACAACATTCGTACCTACATCTGTGGAATGACTATCTTCTACACACCATGTCCTCAAGATCAGAGGACCTCCAACCTCATTATGTTCATCTAACCATAAACAGCCAAAAACTTCTGATCTCAGCTCTAAGTCTCAAAATACAAGTATCTATGATCCTATTGTCTATTGAAGTTCCAGTTACTGAATCCTATTTTAGTGTTATAAACTCTCAAAGTTAGTGTTAAGTGAAAAATGTCTTGTTTATTTACTATACTTTAATATATTTCTGGTTAAATGTATATCTATTGCCCAAGGTAAGCTTAAATTCTCTAGATTACTTTTAATTTCAACTCTTAAACTTAGGTACATAACCAGAACCTAGATACAGGTAACTTTACACCTGTGTCACAACCATGTTATGTTGTAATTTTATTGTATTTAAATCATCAAAGTTTTAAATGTGTTTTGTTTTCAACTTTTGTCACACAATTGACCAATTTATCATTTTTAATAGAATGTTTCTGATTTCACCATGATGTTAACAGATACTAAAGGTGTGGAGTTATGTATTATGTAGACAATTAAACTGTTGAATCGTAGTCTCTGTACTCTACTTGCTTGCTCTTAAATACCTGGCAAGACATTGTGGTTAGAATGTTCGACTCACTTTACTTCGCATGGGATGAAAACCTGGAGTTAAATATGTTCCCCCTTTTAGATAATGGGGCATTATAATGTGACAGTCATTCCCAGAATTTGTTAGTGAAACATTTTTATTAAGCACAAAGCCACATAAGGAGTTATTTCTGTTCTGCCCACCACAGGTATTGAAACCCAGTTTCTATCATGTTATATTCATACATACCACTGTTCCTCTGGAGGTGGTAGAATTAGTGAAACAGTATCACAACAGTTGGTTGTGCATGTGTAGACTAGTTGTCATCCTTCTGGTTAACACCTGATGGTTAGGGACCACAACAAATAGCCTTAGTGTGGTAAACAAAACAAAGTTTCTCTCCGAATACATTTAATTTTTGTTTCCGACAAGAACTTCATGGACGTTACCTATAGGTTGAAGCAGTGTGACAAATTCACGTGATAAAAATGCAAACCCACTAGTAAATAAAAACAAACTATAAACCTTAATAATATAAACATAATTGAGACAGCAAGTGATACACATATATGGCAAATTGCATTTTTTAAGACTATGTTATTATGTGCAGTCTCTTACAAACTAGTACAAAAGAGCACAAACTTACCTGCTAAAGTCACACGTTTTAAACATATAAAAATACACAGTAGCTAAGAATAACTAGTGTGAAGTTTGAATGAATACTTCCATCAAGCCAGGAGGACAAGAACAAAGACCAAACTGAAATGTTGTAGTACAAACCATGAGACACGACCAGTAACTTTGTGATATCTGAAAATGCCAAACAATATATCAACTGAATCATTAGTCAGCATGCATTATTATACACACATCTAATATGTAAGAAACAGGTTACTGTCTAACAAACATGGAATATGTTATACCTGTATTTGAAGCACACAAGGTTGTGGATGTATCTGATAATGAAACAAGAACATGGTACAAGTATACTTGTCTAATAGACGAAATAAGTACAAGAACATAAGATCCTGGGTTTATTTGACAACGTTCATGGTATAGTTGAACTGTAAGTTACATATGAAAATTACATTCCTTTCTACATTAGCTAACAAACTAGTTTTATAAAATCAATACCTTTAATTGTATGAAGAGTATACATGCAGGACTTTTATACAAGTACACAATGTCTACAAAAGTAGAAACACTGGATGGTTAGAACATATTTACATTTTTCTGTACATCAAAAGATGTGAAAAACAAAACAACAACACAATCATTAACCTTCTTTCTAACTGAGCTTGTGGTCCAGGCCAAATTAATATTATGGGTAATTATTCCTTTGTGTATAAACCAAGTCGTTAGAAAATGGAATAATGGTATATTTTGAATTTCTAAACCATCATGAAAAAATAAAAAAAATACTTTACTTTTATAACAACCAGGTCCATTATATTTCATTTCTCTAATGTTTATAGTCTTGTTTTAATTACTTTAATTATAAAGTATAATAATTAACACGATCAACAGTATTTATAAACGATATCAAACATCTGTTCTTAATTTTAATTCTGTTGACGGAAATACAAGATAAACACGTAAGGCAGTCACAACAAATAAATGGTAGAAACATCTTTGTATAAAAATAACACTGGGTACAAAACGTCAAGAAATATTTATAAATGTTGAACACTTATTAATTTAGTGAAAAAGATTCTCTTTCTAATCAAGCAGCTCTTTCACTTTGTCATTTTCATTACAAGCAATTAAAATAAACAGAACTTGTTAATACGTGTACCAGCAGCAGTGTACCAGACAAATCTTTAACACACACACTGTAAGACAAGATTAACAAATCAAAAAATGAAACCTGTGAACCAGATTTATATCAAAAAAAGGAAGAGAGAAAGTGAAAAGTCTCATAACAAAAGTTAGTCTTTCTCTCTCTCTCTTAATAAAATAAAACATGCAGGAAATATTTTTCAAAATAACTAAAAAACCATTACATAATGGGGAAAAAAATGAGCTGTTAATAAAGCTACACCATTGGCAGTTTTGTGTATGAACAATGGAAATAAATAGAATATATGAAGCACACACAGTTTGTTAAAAGTGAGTATTTATGTACACAATTCTGTGTTTTTCGCTCATGTATCTTTTGTAACACAGAATCTAGTGGTGGTGGTGAACATTTCTGGTGTGGTTGTTGAAGCCCATGGATGACACTGGTTGCAGGGTGTTTGTATTTATGGGGCTATAAAAACACGGCTTCTAGAGGCGGTAGTGCACTTTCATGGATTGGTTGGTTTAGCTCCATGGATGACACTGGTTGCAGGGTGTTTGTATTTATGGGGCTAGAAATACCTTCAGACCAGTCACTTTGAGCAGAATGTGGGGAAGAGCTTGACCACTGGCCAGGAGATTCAGGAGAGGGAGTTAAGTAAGTCTCTGGGTGATGTAGTTGGTGCTGGGGGGTAGCCTCTGGCCCACCATAACTATGCTGAGAAGGAGGGGTTGGGAACTGAAATGAATGGCTATAAGGCACTTGTTGCAGATCCGTTATTAACCCCTGAACATCGGTCGTAACGGGATAATCACATACGTGGTTAGTACTCTGTGGAGGTTGAACGTGTATATTTTTCTGCAGGTGGGCAGCTCTCATGGCAGCCAAGTGAGTTGGGGAGGTTGGAAGTGATGGTCGCTGCTTGACTGAATAAGAAGCAGTGTACTGGTGAGAAGTTTGTACCTGGGGCAGTGTTAGGTTACTGGGTACAGGACTTAGTTGTGGATGATGGGGCACAACACCCTGTGTTGTCTGCAGAGAAGACACCATCCCTCCGTTCACATATGTTAACTGTCCAGTTATTCCACCCACAGTCCCATACATCTGTGGATTTATTATACATTCCTCATAGGAATGCGGTTGCTTGAGGGGCACAGTGTTGTCTGCTGTTGCATGAGACGGGGTTACGTTATGTCCACTGTAGAGGGGCACCGTGTTGTCTACTGTTGCATGAGATGGGGTTAAGTTATGTCCACTGTAGAGGGGCACCATGTTGTCTACTGTTGCATGAGACGGGGTTAAGTTATGTCCACTGTAGAGGGGCACCGTGTTGTCTGCTGTTGCATGAGATGGGGTTAAGTTATGTCCACTGTAAAGGTTATCAGATGACAGAAGCACATTATTAAGATGGTGAGATTGAACAGGATTCAAGTTAGGTTGTCCTTCCATAACAAAAGAACCTTGATCCTTTTGTTGTTTCACAGAAGCTTTTCTTCTTAGTCCTCCCTCATTCACATGACAAGAGTTGTCTCCTCCAGGAATTCCTGTTGCACTACTGATTCTTGACTTCTTCTTTGACTTGGTGGATCTTGGGGAGCCAATGACTATGGGTAGAGAGTTGTCAGTCATTCTAGTAGGTGTGTGAGACATCTGGGGATTCTGAGGCACATATTCATCTAAAAGTTGCACAATGTCATGGTGCATGCGCTCCAAAGCCACGTCTCTTGGTAGACGATCCATGTGGTCAGTTATGTCTCGATTAGCAAAGTGTCCCAGTAACACTCTCGCAGCCTGGTAACTTCCTTCTCTGGCTGCCAAGAAAAGGGGTGTCTCATCCTTGTTGTCCTGGACATCTTTATTTGCTCCATGAGCCAGAAGCACTTGAACAGCGTCCAGATTATTCACTGCTGCTGACCAATGCAGAGCTGTTTTCCCTACAAGAAAATATATCAAATTGAAGTACAGTGACAAGAACATAGTCGGGTGGAAGACAGTAGTAACTTAAATGTTAATAAGAATAATATAAGTCATGAATTGAACTGAAACACTTGAAAAACCTTTAATGCTTGCTATCAGGAGAAAGCTAATTATTCAGTTTTGTCTGTAAATTGTTACAAGTAATTATGTTTATAGAATCCCTCTACCACGTTTTATTTGAATGGGGATTTTGTGTTTCAGATCCCTAACAACTGACAGGATGATTAACAGTGTCTCTATGACTAAACTGGGCTGCAGCTTAGGTGGAAACTGGCCGTATTATGTGACCTTCTAGTTTTGAAACGAGGTGAAACATAAATCTTTGACCAACCTCAGGAAGATAATTACACCCGAGATAATTACACTGTCCAACAGAAGTACAAAGTTCAAGACAGAATGCAATACTAAGAGTGAAAAACAGAAACATCTTTTGATCCAATGAAAGATAAGATATTAAATCATCAGGTTAACTGACACTAAAATGATTTCACCTTTCAATTCTTCTGTTTCTTCTTAGTATAGTAGCAAAATGTTAACGTGATATAATATTTACAACCTGCCTTCCATTTCTAGTGAAACTTAGTAAACTGTATATAAAATTTGGTCGTTTGACTCACCAGCGTCATCAGAAGCATTAAGGTCTGCCTCATTATTTATCAGGTCTTCCACCATTCCTTCTATCGCCAGTCTTGAAGCTAGAATCAGAGGAGTTGTTCCATCGTGCATTCTGGCATTCAGATTAGTTACTCTGTTTCTTAACAGAATCTGGAAATAAAGTATACCACCATTAAGCCTTGTAAAAACTACCTCGGAGCTAATGCACAAAACTTTGTACCAACTGTTCCAGTTTACACATTGCTAATCAGACTAAACGTACTTATTTCGTATCTAATTTCAATTAATAGTAATCTTTATTTTAGTTTATACACACACACTACTTTACAGTAGGTCTGTTTTGGGACATCACGAGACCACTGACTTATTACTCAACTACGTAGGTAACAAAATTGTAAATATTTAATAAAAAGGGTTAATATACATGAAATAATAAAATAATATGGACTATTACTGAAACTCTTAAAGTTATATTAATGTTTGTAGAACATTATAATGTTAACTTTTTCTCTGAAATTAACATTTCTACAGCAGGATAGCACTATAGTCTCCCCTCGAGATATTTTCTACAACAGGGTAATGCTAAAGTCTCATCTGGTGTTAACATTTCTACAATACAATATGCTGTAGTCTCACCTGAAAACTCCTTGAGCATCAGCTGACACAGCTGCATGTAAGGGTGTCCGACCAGTGTTGTCCTGACAATTAGCATCAGCTCCTGCATCTAGCAGTCTTTTGGCGGCATCAGATCTGGCGTACCTTGCAGCCAGATGAAGTGACGTTTCTCCTGAATTTATAATACTGTACTCTTTACTAGATACACTAATATCGACTACTTAACAAATTCAGAACATTCTTGATGACGAGAAACCCACTTGAAATAAAAATGTATCTCAAAACAGCTGGTTAACCTGAAGATAACCCTGGAAGGTTGAAACGTTGTTCTCTGCTTATCAATAAAAGTGTTAATACCCATACCATCTGTCCTGAGATACAAAATCAGAACACATTAAAGCTAAGTGAATCCATGCATTTACACTAAACAAAATGTTTTTAAAACCATAAAATTATGCTATTCTGAAAACCAAATACTTACAAGACAACTTCAGAAATGTATTTGTATTCCAGACAACAGCATTACTTTATGTGACACAGTATCAAGTATTTATGAAATAATTACCAGAACTGTTGAAACCATATGTATCGCATGTTTCCTCAGCTACAAAGCAGGAAACTTTCAAGTCCTAAGTCCTAACCTCCCAAACAACACAAGAAATATCTGGCAGTGTGAAACATTAGGCTTAAGATGGAGTCCAAGCTTAAACAAGTAATTATTTCAAAATAATACTGTTGTTGTTTTCTATAATAAAGGGATGAAAGTTCATTCAATTTAGATAAAATTATAGGCAACCTGTTCGTTCCGTCGTCATGTTGATCTTAGCTCCTTGAGAAATCAGATCCTGAATCATACTAACAGATCCAGTATCCTCTTCCACATCCTCTCCTGTATCTAAACCTCCTCCTCGAAAAGATGCCAACATTAGAGGTGTCAGGCCCCCTAGAAGAGTAGAAATACGTCAGGGTTAAGAATTAGATTATAAGAAATACAGTGAAGCATGCATTGGATAACTTAGCTAGGACTGAATGAAAAAACATGCAACACCATATATATAGTATACTACTGACATTGATAGAACATGCATCACATTCAATAAAACTGCTCACCTGGTCCTCTAACGTCAACATTTTCTGGTTCTAGTTCACTGTCTCGTTTTGGAGGTGTTAAAGAAAATATTTTGGGATTGCGGACATCAGCCGCATCAAGATGTTGCTGCGTCCAAGGTCGAGGGTCATTCACGCCACAGTCGGTAGTGGTCATTACTGTATGGGTGTCTCTCGAGCTTGGATCTGGATCACATTTCATTTTCTTGATTGGAGGATGATCATCGTCACTCCACCCTCCTGTTTCTGAGGGTATGGTGGTGTTATCATTAGCATCAACTCTTTGGGCAAATGCCTGTTTGTGGACGTTTCTATAAGGAAAGTGTTTTGTTGAAATAACGAGGAAACCAAGAGTCTTTCCGTGTATACAACCTCTAACTGACAAAAATAATTTAATACTTCAAATGAGAGTGCCTACATCACTAATACTTCAACTGAGAGTGCCTACATCACTAATACTTCAACTGAGAGTGCCTACATCACTAATACTTCAACTGAGAGTGCCTACATCACTAATACTTCAACTGAGAGTGCCTACTTCACTTACTTCAACTGAGAGTGCCTACTTCACTAATATTTCAACTGAGAGTGCCTACATCACTAATACTTCAACTGAGAGTGCCTACATCACTAATACTTCAACTGAGAGTGCCTACTTCACTAATACTTCAACTGAGAGTGCCTACATCACTAATATTTCAACTGAGAGTGCCTACATCACTAATACTTCAACTGAGAGTGCCTACATCACTAATACTTCAACTGAGAGTGCCTACATCACTAATATTTCAACTGAGAGTGCCTACATCACTAATATTTCAACTGAGAGTGCCTACATCACTAATATTTCAACTGAGAGTGCCTACATCACTAATATTTCAACTGAGAGTGCCTACATCGCTAATACTTCAACTGAGAGTGCCTACTTCACTTACTTCAATCCATTAGCTATTAGTGACTTCTTTTTATACTGTACATACATTTATTTTTAACTATTGGAAGAATTTTAAAAACATATTCCATTATACCTCATTTCCTGACCGTCAGGTCCTCGGCGTCGTGACTGTCGTTTCTGATTACTGTTATTTCGAAAGAATCCTTCGGGAAACCAGGTGATACCGTGCACACGCTTCCTCTGCGTCGTAACCAAGACTCCAAGCAGTAATCCTAGCAAAATTATCACTATCACCCCAATGACAATGTAGACCATGTTAGGGTAAGTGACCTTAGGACCACGAGGCTTCTCCATTTCATCTGAACTTTGAATACTTTCAATTTGGAAAGCAGTGTCCAGAGAGTGGCGAGATTTGGAAGCAGCAAGAAACCGAGCGGCCTACAAAGTGGGAATCTCATTAATTTATTACTTCTAACAGCTAAGTAATCTTGTAATTAAACAACAAATATTAATATTACGTAACTATCAAAGAAACTTGAACCTAAATGTTTACTTCACGTGACCATAAAGACAAATTTTTTAAAACAAATTTTATCAAATAATCAAACAAAATACTTTTTATCAGCCTTTCATTTCTACTGACTAAAACCATCTTTTATGTTACTCAGATCTTTACCTCTGCTGCTGTTTGAAAACATTCACTGTATGCTGACTGCAGACACCGTCGGTTATCGATTTCTAGGTGAACATCAATTCTGTTGCAACAGAAAAAAAAGTTAGTGTTAATAAAGTAGGCTTGACACAAGATATAAAACATTAGATGTATATTATCCAAGCTTCTTTAAGAGTTCATTTTATCAGTTATCCACTAAGCTCAGGTATTACTGCTTACTTTACAATAAATTGTCATTCATTTCTTACTACCCTTCATTTAATTTTTTTTGTCAAATTAAAGTTATAATAAATTTCAATATTTTGTTCCAAGCTTAGTTATAATCACAGTAAGAATTGGATAACATTTAACTTTAAATGAAATAGTTCAGATGCAAATCAACTTCTCCATTTAAGTTTATGGTACTAGTTTTACCACATCACACTGACCTTGTTCTCTGTGGATAAATCATCTGGTTTCCCTGATTGTCAGTTTTTATCATCACATTAGTCCGAAGGACATGACCGATCTCTCTCAGAAAAGAAATGTTACTTCTCTCAAAATCCTGTTGGAATATGCAGTAAATGTTTATAAGTAGACAACACATAGTACACTTTGTTTTCCATAACATTAATCTTAACTTAAAATCGGTATACACAACCTTAAGCCTTAATTCTACATTGGAAGAATGTTGTATAATGCAGAATTTATTATGAAGTTTTGTAAGAAATTTAAAATTATTTACTGTTGTATGAATGGTCTATCATGAGATTAAATAAATGTTTACTGGCCCTACGTTGCACTCTGAACACCACCCGATAAACTTCATTTGTAGTCAAGTTTATCATTGTCAAGACAAGAGGAGTTATTAGTATAGTACCTATACTGATTTTCTTCCCCTACTGGAATAATTTTGTAACAACTTAAAATGTTAAAAAATGTTCATTTTTAAATAACCAGATCACACATGTTCTGCATAAGATGTAGTTAAATTTTTTGTTAACTTCTTAAATTGGAGAAATTCTTAAATAATTAAAACAATTTTGGGGAGAGATAATTCCTTGTGTACATGTAATATTCTACGTACAAACAACTTAAAACATATTACGGCTGCTTACCATTGAATCAATCATCAGGGTAATAACCAACTGACCATCTGCTAACCTAGGGTGGCCTTCTTCACAATCCAAACCATCCCAATTACATTCCTCATTATTACAGCCGTAGTCACACTTTCCATTAGCATAGTTCCTTTGGCAGTAGCTGTCATATATTTCACTGGAAATGTTCAAAATTAAACCAATCAGTGTTAAGGAAGCTTAGGCATATTCAAAATTGAACCTATTATATTCATTGTTACTCTACCTCATTGTCTGAATTCTTTGTCATGATTGGACAATAACACACCATGTGTGTGTGTGTGTGTTAAACCAGGAAACAAATCACATCAATGTTGATCAGTTGCCATGCATACGACATTAAACATTACAGATGAGAACATTTTTAGCAGCACTGTAAAATTATACCAATTAATTCAGACCTAATTACAGTTTGCTGAAACCTGTAAAATGAAGGTAAACACATGGCATAAGATTTCAGTTCTTGGATCATTTAGGCAGTGAAGACAATTGCTGCACAGTCAAAATATGCTGATTCATTTAGAACTTTGAAAGTCTTGTCTGAAGTTAAACAAGTGCATGTTTTGTGTTTTTACTGGAAAGGTGATAGGCTGTTACAGTTTGAAAAACTAAATTTTTTAAATCTTACCGATTTATTACCAGCTCTTACAAATGAGATAAAATATACAATGAAATGTTAAACTTTAAGATTTACAAGTAGGCCTAGAAATTTAGTCTACATGACATCGAGATAATCAAACCTTAGTGAAACCGTAAAAAAAACGACGAATGCAAGTTATTAACTGGTAATTTTGGAAGATGGGTCATTTGTTTTCCTCAAAACCAATCAATGATTGTTCACTGTTATACCCTTAGACATATCTCCAACTTGCAAAGTTCTTTTTGCAACTTTCATATATTTCATTGTTAAAACTTTGACCAGTCATTGTACAAGAAACTTAAATATATTTAAAACTAAGCTAATTGTTACTCAGAGAGATTTGTTTAGAATTAGGTAAGTAGTTGTTTAGGGAAAATTTGGTACATTCAAAATTAAAAATCAGAATAATTCAGTAAACAGCATAAAGTAATGGAGTAACAGTGGTCATTTAGTTGTAAAACCTAACACAGTCCAAAATCAAGCTAACCACTGCCAAATCTTTATAAAAACTAGTCTGATAATACAACTCAAATTTAACGAGATTTTAATGCTTCCAAAAAAATAAAAGAGTCATTTTAAGTGCACGTACTTGCACGGTGGAAGCTTCTGGATGCAGTCAAATCCATCAAACAGACATTCAACATTGTTACATTCTACGTCACACTGTCCATTACGGAATACGTCCCAGCAGTTGATAGCTGCTGTACAATTATCCCACGGATGAAGCCCTAAAAAGATTTGAATTATTCCATACATTTGTTTCATTATTTAAAAGTTTGTGTTCTTATATAATAAACCTTGCAGTCAAGGGTTTTAAGAAAAATAGATTTTAAAATGCCCTATATTAAGGTTAATTTATAAACCAGAATTTATCTTTTTTATAATAAATATAAGATAAAAGACAGTATCATAAAGCACTTACATCTAAAAAAACTGAATATTATTTAAAATTCGGGATATTAAATAAATTTTGACTACTTTAAAATATTCAAATTGTTCAGATTTTTATACTTGTAAAAATATTTTATTTTGCCTTTCTTTAAAAAATAAAATGCTTCATTACTGTTTATACAAATTAGGGTAATGGTTTGTTTATATTTGGTGTAATTGGATTTTCAGAAAGCCTTTGATAAAGTGCCATATAAAGAGCTTGTAAAAAACTGGATTAATGTCATTAGTGAGATACCTCACGGTTCAATCTTAGAACCTTTGGTCATTTTTATTGACATCAATGACACAGATGAAGAAATTGTCAATAAGCTACTTAAATATTCTGATGACATTAAGCTCTTGGTTGTTGTTAGTTGTGAAGAGGATGTTACTGATTTACAAAAGGATTTAGATCATTTATTGAGTTGGACAAATAAATGGTGGATGGGTTTTAATTATAATAAATAAAGATATTGCATGTGGTTATCATAATTTGAGTTATAATTTGAATAACCATAACAGTGTCATAAAATAAAGGGATCTCGAAGTAATGGTTGATCAGTGTCTAAAGCCATCCAGCAGTGTACTGTTGCTGATGGTAAGGAAAATATAATTTTAGATCGTATCTACATGAATATAAGTCTTAAGAGGTTATAATTTAATTGTACAAGTCACTGTTTAGGCCACATTTGGAATATTGTGTTTAGTGTTGAGCTCTTTACCTTAAGAAAGACACTGAATTGTTAGATAGAAGGGTTACTAAAATGGTACCTGGGATGGAGTGGTTGGAGAGATTAAGATCTCTTGAATTGTTTTCTCTTAAAAAACATGTTAGAGTAGGATCTGAGTGAAAAGTATTGGTAATGTTGATGTGTCATCTTTCTTTGATACATAGTGGTGAGAAGGACTAGGGGACACACAGGGTAGGAGTGATCTTTAGCTGAGATGATGTGTCATCTTTCTTTGATACTTAGTGGTGAGAAGGACTAGGGGATACACAGGGTAGGAGTGATCTTTAGCTGAGATGATGTGTCATCTTTCTTTGATACTTAGTGGTGAGAAGGACTAGGGGACACACAGGGTAGGAGTGATCTTTAGCTGAGACGATGTGTCATCTTTGTTTGATACTTAGTTGTGAGAAGGACTAGGGGACACACAGGGTAGGAGTGATCTTTAGCTGAGGTGATGTGTCATCTTTCTTTGATACTTAGTGGAGAGAAGGACTAGGGGATACACAGGGTAGGAGTGATCTTTAGCTGAGACGATGTGTCATCTTTCTTTGATACTTTGTGGTGAGAAGGACTAGGGGACACACAGGGTAGGAGTGATCTTTAGCTGAGACGATGTGTCATCTTTCTTTGATACTTAGTGGTGAGAAGGACTAGGGGACACACAGGGTAGGAGTGATCTTTAGCTGAGATGATGTGTCATCTTTCTTTGATACTTAGTGGTGAGAAGGACTGGGGGATACACAGGGTAGGAGTGATCTTTAGCTGAGATGATGTGTCATCTTTCTTTGATACTTAGTGGTGAGAAGGACTAGGGGATACACAGGGTAGGAGTGATCTTTAGCTGAGACAATTTCATTTTTTTAACAGGATGGTTGGCTTTAGAATGGGTTGCCTTAAGATGTTGTAGAAGCAGCAAATTTAAGTGAGCTTAAGACAAAACTTGATTAGTGTAAGAGTGACAATGGCTGGTTTTAAGAATCTTATAAAAGTTTATAATAATTTAGTTTAAACAATGTAACAGCCAAGACAAACAATAGATTCCTTATTGTCCCTAAACATTATGTTATATAAAGTTCAATCCAATTAAAGTACAAGCAAGAGTAAGATTACCCAGAGAACAGTCCCCTCCGTCAAAGTTACATGCCAAACTGTTACAGTCTTCATCACAACGACCATCTCCAGCTTTAGATCTACACTTATCGAAACCACACATTTCCTTCTCTTGCTCTGGAATACTCTGCAAGTTTACACCAAGGATCGCTACTGTTCCAACTCCACCTCTAAACCCAGAATCAAAGCGCTCACACTGGAGTCCATTCCACTTTGGGGGACACAAACATTCAAACTTACCTAGAAAAATGAACAAAAATGAAAACATGAAAGTAATATTTATACATATTTCTCATTAGCTTACATCTGTATGTAGTTTACACTGTTGAATCTGTGTATGTAAGAGGCCATTTTATCTTTGTGTACCATTAATATAAGCAACTCGTAGAGGCACAAAAATGGTTCACATAAGGTGATGGGAAAAACTCATGGTTACAGAAATGCAATAAGCATGGAATGCTAAATGCTGGACCATGGACTCTTTTCATCAAATTGGCAGTTTTAATATTTTGCAATGCTTCATCACTTAAGAGAAAGAGCAAACCTTCAAACTTTAAAGCATATCAGAGATGACCAACCTACCAAGTTTGTCAACACATTCTCCTTTGTTAAAGCATGGTGAACATTCACATTCATCATAGATGTCGATGTCACAGTACTTTCCAGTGGTTCCCTGAAGACAAATACAGCTGTATCCACCATGGTGGTGTCGACACTGTCCCCCATTCTTACAAGGGCTGTCGACACATGTAGTGTTGGTATTGTCACAGCTTTCTCCCCAGAACCCCTAATATTAAACACAAACGCTTTCAAAATGCAAGTATAATCTAAAAAACGTTTTCTTAGGAAAACAATCAACTTGAAACAATATCATTAACAACTTTGGCATTCACTAAAGACAACTATGAGTAACTCTGTTCTTCAGAAATAAGTTGAAAACTCACACATTGTTTGTTCATGTAAGAAAGGAACTATTTTATCTGGATTTGTTCATTAAAAGCCGTAAATTGAACATCTAAACATCTCTAAAAAATATATAACAAATTATTTTGGAAAGTGTTCAAGTTACATTTGTTTCTTTTACACAGCTTTAATCATTTTATCTCTTCCTCAGTAATTAATTATGGCAGATTTTTAAAGTTGATTGTTTTCACAAAAGAACTTTCTGAAATACAAAGACAATGATTAGGGCCACTTAAAGTTTTACATTAGATAAAATTACAGGTTTTTCTACAACAAAAAACTCGTTATAATTTGTCTGTAAGCACATGTTCTGATCTTCTGGTAACACTTTCCATATTCTCATATTTTATTATCTAAAGTTGAATTACAATAAGAATATTTATCATGAACTTTTTCATGTTATCAATTAGCCAAACCTGGCCCACGTACAGCGGCATTAGCCAATCCTTCCCACAATGCATACAAGAATATTATTAGTTGTTTCCAGGTCGTCTGTCCCTATAAATATATACCAGATCTCCTAAGACCAGATCTACCGATATTTACGTTTGTTTAACACCAAAGAACAGGCTACAATACTTACATCCGGACATATACAAATTGGTCCGCTACGACCACTGTTGCATATTCCTCCATTTAAACAGGGGTTAGAGGTGCAGAAGTCAATCCTTGTCTCACAGTGTCGGCCCATGAAGCCTGGCTTGCATTCACAGCGATAATCACTGATTAACTGCACACAGTTCTGGACACCAGGGTTACTGCAGGGGTTTGAGAGACATTCATTCACATCACCTTCACACCTGAATAGAGCAAGTAATAAACAATATTAGTTATCTTACAACTTCATAAACTTCTAAAAATCATAACTGTCTAAAGAGGACAGCAACTTATTTCCCCAATAAAAGGCAGAGTTTTAAGCTCAAAACTAAGTCAAACCACAGTTCTACTGTTAACTATAAAATATATTGTGGAGTTTAAATCCAAGTCTCAACACAATCTTTCTAGCTATAAAAAAATGTTATGAAGTTCACAATATTTTTATAGCTAGAGGGACTGTGGTTAGATTTAGGTTAGAAGTTTAAACCCAAGTGCTAACATACTTGCTCTAGCTATAAAAAATATTATAGAGTTCAAACCTAAATCTAACTATAGTCCCTCTAACTATAAAAAATATTATAGAGTTCAAACCTAAATCTAACTATAGTCCCTCTAACTATAAAAAATATTATAGAGTTCAAACCTAAATCTAACTATAGTCCCTCTAGCTATAAACAATATTATAGAGTTCAAACCTAAATCTAACTATAGTCCCTCTAGCTATAAAAAATATTGTAGAGTTTAAACCCAAGTTGTAATCACAATCCACATTATTGTAAACATATGTTGAAGTTTAAACATGAGAGAAAATTACAATTTTCTAATTGTGAAACAGAAAAGGAAAGAATCGCACCTTGGTCCAACAAACCCTGGTGGACAGTGACATTCGTAGCCTCCAATTTTATCAATACAGGATCCTCCATGATGACAGACACCCTCAAAACAGTCATTTACATCTATTTCACAGAGGATACCGAGAGTCCCGTGAGGGCAGGAACACAAGAAGTTATTAACCTGGTCATGACATGTCCCCCCATTGCGACAAGGGTTGGGATCACAGTCGTCTATATTGAATTCACAATTCGTACCTGCATGTGAGAAACAGAACCATTCTACACTTTATAGTTCGGGCATCCAGAAAACAATGTCAGAGTTTTTACTACCAAATAAGGAAACAAGTTACAAAACAAAACTAACCATTTGAAGTTAAAACTTCTGAAAACTATCTTACACAAAATGATGCTATAGAAGAAATCTTTCTTCAAATACAGTGTTAATACTTAAAAACCAGTAACAACACAAAGAAGCTGACTATTGAGAAATTGCACATTTATAACAAAAGTACCACAAAAACGTAACTTTAGTACCACCTTGGAAACCAGGAGAACAATCGCATCTGTACTGTCCAATCAAGTCACGGCAAGTGGCACCGTTCTGACACGGTTGTGCAGCACATTCATTGACTTTATGTTGACAGTAACTCCCCTCATATGCTTTGGAACAGATACATCGATGACTATTTCTGATGTCTTCACACGTTCCACCATTTTTACAAAGACTTCTTACTTCAGTACCTACATGGAACAGAGGAAATATTCTAATCCCTTCAGATAGAACACATTCATATTGTTTAAAACAAAGTTATTCCAAGGTTTCCTTATGGTTAAAAAAGAGAATACCAATAAACATGACGAACAACATTATACCTTTCTGGAGGGCAGCATCAGAACATGACACAATTAACACATCACACAATGTTCCTGTCCATCCAGGTTGACACACACACTTGTAGGTGTTTTTGTTCTGCTTACAAGTAGCTCCATTCAAACATGGGTTTGTGTTACACCAGTCCACAAAACTCTAAGAAAAAATAACCAGTTTCTTCAAATGCTCTGAAGACACTCTACTTTCAACTGAGAACAGATAATATCAACTTAAACTTGTATTACGGTTAAATTTGAAGGAAAATAGTAACCGTCAGATTTAAAACTTTTTTCTTAACACTGAACTTTGACAGTAATGCTGGTTTGGATTATGATATCAGTTATATCAAAGAATTAATCAATTACTAAACACTTAGTTACATCTTTGCGGCTACAGCTGAAAATGCTTTAAAATAAAACCACTTATCAAATTAGATATTTACTATTCACAACTTTTTCGGTTCTTTACTTTAATGTGTTTTTTTAGTTGGCACAAACCAACACAAGACTTGCTGTAAGACAGATATCAAACAATAATATCTTTATACGAGATAATTTCTAACTCCAGTTACTACTTTCATTGTGACCAAAACTAGGAATTCAAAGACTAAAATAGACCCTAGTACAAAAATGATCTACTTACAGATTAGAGTAAGATTTCGTTAAAATAATAAAAACCTTCACCTGAGTACATTTGAGAAGTGGACTTTTAGAGAACAAAATCAAGTTATAAGTTTTCCATCATTCCATATTATGACCTCTTGAACTCAGAGATCATGAAGTAATATTTTATTAAGATAAATGGAGCAGTTTCCAAATTTAATTTACGTTACTTAGGTGAAACTGTAGATTATGATTGCTTTAGTGCAGTTGACTGGATCTTTTTGAAGAACATGGAACACCAAGTTTAATCTATCAATAAATGTTTATAAATTATTACTTCCAACACAGATTAACTAACTAGTGTATAATAATATTTATGTAATATTATATATAGAAATAAGAGAGAATTTATTTTTCTACCTCACACTGAAGCCCAGTGTAGCCAAAAGGACAGTGACATGTGTAGTTTCCCACATGATGACTACATGTTGCTCTATTTTTACAGGGACTAGAATCACATCTATTAATTTGGAACTGACAGTTCGATCCTGTATATCCCTCAGTGCACTCACACGTGTATGAATTAATTCCATCGTGACACGTTCCTCCATTCATACATGAACTGGAAAAAGAAAAACAACTCGAGTTCAATAAATAACCGATACATAAAAATGTAAACAAATGGTTACCTACTAATCCGTGATGATGAGAAAACCAACTTGTAGAGAAAAATATATGTAAAAACGGCTGGTATGGGTAGAGAAAACACAATTGCTTTCAAACATGTGGTCAGCTATTGGTCAGTTACCTCTTTCTTTTCTTTGTAAACCTGACGATGACCGAAGGAAGTCGAAACGTTGTTCACTCCTCTACATAGTGTTTTCTCTACCCATACCAACCGTTTTTACACATACAGTTACCTACTACTACAACCTTGTTAGGCTTGCAAGAACCAAACAAATTCACTAACAATGAAAACTTTTAAGTGGTTCTTGTTGAGAGACAATAGTTGTTACACTTATGAATATAAATTAGTAACATATAAGTGTTTACTGGTAAAGCAAACCTATCACAGGACTTAGTAACATTTCACCAAGTGTTTATTACTACCATAGCCTAGTAAAGGTCAAATAAAAATTTACATTAAAGACACAAAACCAAAGTTTAGTGTGTATTATGTACCTGCATTATTAACTTGTTTTAATTCTGTTGTTCTCTTCATTAAAACAGTGTATAATTCATATTAAAACTACAGCACTAACTCAAAACAGTTCCACACTCTCCAATGTAGTGTTAAAAGTGTTCAGAACTCACGAGCACAGTGCTTTTGTAGCTAAATTGGTATCAGTTTGGTTTGATATTTACCCAAAGTCACCCACTCACAATTCAACACATAACTGAAGATTTCCCTGTTGGTAAGTACATTTACACATTCATAAGTGAGGGTCCTTTAACAGCTAAGTCTCTGCCACAAGTTAATTCTCACCTTGTAGTACAGTCTTGGTCATTAGTTTCGCAGTTCGTCCCGCTGAATCCAAGACCACAAGTGCAAGTGTAGCTGTTCACGTAATCATTACAGGTGGCACCATTTTCGCATGGTGAGCTGGCACATTCATCAATGTCAATTTCACAGTGATCCCCCCCAAAACCAGTGAAACAGATGCATGTATACTCCCCAATTCCATCAAGACAGGTTCCTCCGTTCTGGCAGGGAGCTGATATTGGGCAAGATCAAAATATATAGTTTTTATACTTTAAAGAATTATTTAGTATTAACACCAGCAGAATAATATTTATTTTATTTTCTACAACATCAACAAAAACCAAATATGACATTTTTAAATATACACATCTAAGTTTTATAGAAATATTCTTACTACATATCTACTTTCTCAACTCGTACATGGCAAATGCAAACTTTTATTTTCTTTTAATGAAGAGATAAATATATTCATCACAAGTTGTCCATTTTTTACACAATTACAGTAATTAGAAGAACAAACTACTTTGCCCACACTATTCATGATACTGTAAGATGGTGTTAAACCTACAAGAGGCACAATCATCCGTGTTAATCGCACAGTCTCTTCCTTCAAAACCTTCAGCACAAGAACACGTGTATGATCCGTTGGTGTTGATGCATGTAGCACCATTACGACACGGAAAAGAAATGATACATTCATTGATGTCTTCATCACAAAGTCTACCTGCAAGTAGTGAGGAAATAAGAAGACTTATTACCAAATAATCACTGGTGATGCAAGCTCTAAGTAAACATTAAGAAACATTAAAAGGTCTTGTATTATCCATATAACCAAGTTCACTGATGATGCAAGCTCTAAGTAAACATTAAGAAACATTAAAATGTCTTGTATTATCCATATAACCAAGTTCACTGATGATGCAAGCTCTAAGTAAACATTAAGAAACATTAAAAGGTCTTGTATTATCCATATAACCAAGTTCACTGATGATGCAAGTCAATGTTATCAAATGTTAAAAGGTCTTGACTTACCTGTATAACCAAGTTCACAGGTGCACGAGAACTCCAAGTAGTTTAAGGAAGGCCTACACACTGCTCCGCTTCTGCACTTGTTTGGACTGCATGGGTCTAGTTCCGATTCACATCTGTGACCAGTGTATGGGGCCTTGCACACACACTTGTAGGCATTTACTAAGTCGATACAAGATCCCCCATTCAGACACGGACTGCTAGCACAGTCATTCATATTGATTTGACAGTTCTGTCCAATATATCCTGGCAGACAGGTACAGGAATAGCTAGCAAGGGCATCATGGCAGCTGCCACCATGTTGACATGGGTTGGACTGGCATTCATCTGTGTCTAGCTCACACCGATGACCTCCATATCCTTTAAAGACACAAATACTTCACTGTGACAAAAAAGACAGATGCACTGTTTGTGGCTTGTTTAGTTTTGAATTTTGCACAAAGCTAGCTACACCTAATTTAGCAGTGAGAGACATTAGAACATTTCCATGCCAGAAAGGGAGAAGATGTTACATGGGACAAGGGATTTGAACCAGCAACCTGCAGCTTGCAAATTGAGTGCCCTAACCATCTGTCTAAGCCAGGCCAATTTGGATTTTACAGGGAAATCACATAGATACACCTTATGTCACCAATCTTATTAAACAGAACCAAGATAAGTTAAAACTGCAAGTAAAAAAATTATCAAAGAACAGACATGCCACCTAAAGATTAAAAAACAATTATCCAACAGTTATGAGGAAAAATACGTACAATACTGAAAAAGAAACTGTCAACAGATGGAGCACATCAGGTCATATTAATATTAGAACATAAAGGGTTTGAAAGTTTTTTTAAAGTGGACAAGATGAACCACCAACAGTTAAAACAGCTATGTGTCAGTTGTGGTCAGTAGAAATTCACTACGAGCATTTTCTGCTTGACCATACAGAATTTTTTCATAGTTTTAAACAACTATGTAAGCCTTTCAAGTAGATATCCCAGCAGGTACTTAAAATTAAACATTGTACATCTTACCTGGAGGACAGTGGCAAATGTATTTGTTGAGTCCATCTTCACATGTGCCATGATTTAAACACGGGTTGCTTGCACATTCGTTCACATCCGAGAGACAGCGAGCATCAAAATATCCCCTCGGACAGTCACACTTGAATCCGTTAACGAGATCTATGCATTTTCCTCCATTTGCACAGGGGCTGCTTGCACATTCATCTATGTTGGTCTCACAATGGACACCTGATCAAAGTGAACAAATTATTTACTTTTCAAATGTCCTACTTATTATGACTCCATAACCTTGTTTTGTAATAATCCAGTTGGAGTGTTGAATAGACTAACAAATTTTATTCAAAAGCTGTCACTCATGACCCAAAAATACCTGTAGTGGTTAAAAACACAAACTGTCATATTTAACAGACAACTTACAAGCATTGAAAACATACAAATATTTGTCTCAAGATGTCTTAAATAATTACAATTATTTTTGATAAAATATGTATCATTAATTTGATTTATAAGCAGCCTATAAAAAAATGTGCTAGTAATAATGTCAAGCAGTCTTACCTGTAAAACCAAGAGCACATCTGCACGTGTACGAGTTAATCCTATCTTCACAGGTGGCGCCATTTCGACAAGGATTGGAGAAGCATTCATTCACATCGTGCTCGCAGCTCGGTCCAAATGTCCCAGGTCGACAGCGACACTGATAACCGTTGATGAGGTCCTCACACAGACCGTCGTGCTGACAGGGGTTACTGACGCACTCATTGATCTGGGTTTGACAGAGAAAGCCCGTATAGCCAGGATTACAGTTACAGCTATACGTGTCAATCCCATCCATACACTCTCCATGGTGGCATGGCGAAGAGTGACAGTCGTTAATATTAGTATCACAACTTGGTCCCGTGAAACCTGAGAATAAAGAAAACATAAACACTCAAAATGATGCCATGGCGAAGAGTGACAGTCGTTGATATTAGTGTCACAACTTGGTCCTGTGAAACCTGAGAATAAAGAAAACAAACACTCAAAATATATATTTACCTCTGAATAATTATTCCTACCAATGTTTTTAGCTTCAGACAGGTTGGTTGTTGTTAAGCAAGAAATACACAATGGACCACGTTTGCTCTTCTCACAATGAGTATTAAAATCTGATTTCTAGCATAAGTCTCCACAATTACTGCTGACCCAATGGAGGGACTATCTCTTAGAATATAAAATATCCTGTTTCCAGGTTCACATGGTCAAACTATTAATAACTATTTATAAGTTGTGAAACAATGCATTTATTCACTGTTTAGATACAATTTAGAAATTCAGTGCACACCAGAGTGAGACCGGGAATAAGAAACACCCCAAGAAAATAATTTTTAAACTGATCCTACAGTGAGTCTGTGGGATTCCTGAGAAAACTAAAAAGAATGCTGCATGGTCTATAACTGTTCATACAATTCACAAACTAAACAGTTAGGATTTCCAGTACCACATGAACCTACAGATCTACATGACCATAAAACTGAATGGACTGAAACTGATTTATAGAATAGGAATTTTAAAAAGATAATTTAATTATTTATCTGCAAGTAATTAACAAGATCAGAAACTGATCAGGTCACATTTAAAATAATAACAATATTCACAAATTGTTCGATACGTCATTATTCCAAACTTGCACACAATATATAAAAACATTACACAAACACAAACCTATAAACAATACAGAAACTTTTTTTGACATCGTGTATTCTTCAGTACTCCATACTTAAATACACAACGGCCAGTGACTCAAAGAGAATGTTTAAAATTGCAAAGGAACATTCCAAAACATTCCCCACGATGCTTCAAGTGAACAATACATACAGATAACCCTTGGCTGGCTAGATGTGAAAGTGAACAATACATACACATAACCCTTGGCTGGTTAGATGTGAAAAACCAACAAATAGAAAAATGTTTTTGCTCAGATAACCAATCTTAATAAAACTGTAAGACCATTAAGTGATGGCTTTTCTAACATTTAACTTTACCAAGTTATTTTATATTATTCACTACCAGTGAGATAAAGATATTGAAGAATCTCATGGCTCTACCCATCACAATACTCAGTATAATGAACTGATCACAAATAATGTTGAATTTTCATTGTTAACAGATCAGCAGACAACGGGTAAGTTACCTGATGACTCGAGACTTGTTAACAGATCAGCAGACAGTGGGTAAGGTACCTGATGACTCGAGACTTGTTAACAGATCAGCAGACAGTGGGTAAGGTACCTGATGACTCGAGACTTGTTAACAGATCAGCAGACAGTGGATAAGGTACCTGATGACTCGAGACTTGTTAACAGATCAGCAGACAACGGGTAAGGTACCTGATGACTCGAGACTTGTTAACAGATCAGCAGACAACGGGTAAGGTACCTGATGACTCGAGACTTGTTAACAGATCAGCAGACAACGGGTAAGGTACCTGATGACTCGAGACTTGTTAACAGATCAGCAGACAACGGGTAAGGTACCTGATGACTCGAGACTTGTTAACAGATCAGCAGACAAGGGGTAAGGTACCTGATGACTTCGAGACTTGTTAACAGATCAGCAGACAGTGGGTAAGGTACCTGATGACTCGAGACTTGTTAACAGATCAGCAGACAATGGGTAAGGTACCTGATGACTCGAGACTTGTTAACAGATCAGCAGACAACGGGTAAGGTACCTGATGACTCGAGACTTGTTAACAGATCAGCAGACAACGGGTAAGGTACCTGATGACTCGAGACTTGTTAACAGATCAGCAGACAACGGGTAAGGTACCTGATGACTCGAGACTTGTTAACAGATCAGCAGACAGTGGGTAAGGTACCTGATGACTCGAGACTTGTTAACAGATCAGCAGACAGTGGGTAAGGTACCTGATGACTCGAGACTTGTTAACAGATCAGCAGACAACGGGTAAGGTACCTGATGACTCGAGACTTGTTAACAGATCAGCAGACAACGGGTAAGGTACCTGATGACTCGAGACTTGTTAACAGATCAGCAGACAAGGGGTAAGGTACCTGATGACTCGAGACTTGTTAACAGATCAGCAGACAGTGGGTAAGGTACCTGATGACTCGAGACTTGTTAACAGATCAGCAGACAGTGGGTAAGGTACCTGATGACTCGAGACTTGTTAACAGATCAGCAGACAGTGGGTAAGGTACCTGATGACTCGAGACTTGTTAACAGATCAGCAGACAACGGGTAAGGTACCTGATGACTCGAGACTTGTTAACAGATCAGCAGACAACGGGTAAGGTACCTGATGACTCGAGACTTGTTAACAGATCAGCATTTCAAATGGTATAATACCTGATGACTCGAGACTTGTTAACAGATCAGCTAGACAAGTGGTAAGGTACCTGATGAAACAAGACTTGTTAACAGATCAGCAGACAACGGGTAAGGTACCTGATGACCATCGTTCAGACTTGTTAACAGATCAGCAGACAACGGGTAAGGTACCTGATGACTCGAGACTTGTTAACAGATCAGCAGACAACGGGTAAGGTACCTGATGACTTGAGACTTGTTAACAGATCAGCAGACAACGGGTAAGGTACCTGATGACTCGAGACTTGTTAACAGATCAGCAGACAACGGGTAAGGTACCTCATGACTCGAGACTTGTTAACAGATCAGCAGACAACGGGTAAGGTACCTCATGACTCGAGACTTGTTAACAGATCAGCAGACAGTGGGTGAGGTACCTCATGACTTGAGACTTGTTAATGGTAACCCTATTTCAAATGAAATAACAAGAGGTACCCTAAAAATTATACAGAAAAGCTACTCTTATTTCTATAGTGGGAAAACATCTAAAAGTTGGGTAAACAAAACTTTTAGTGAATTATGATACACAAAGGAGAAGCACAGTGTGACAACGCTTGGTTACCATTGTTAAGACTACACGTTTACAATGAAGGCACAGTGTGACAACGCTTGGTTACCATCGTTCAGGCTCCACGTTCACAATGGAGGCACAGTGTGACAACACTTGGTTACCATTCTGTTTAGACTACAGGTTCACAACTGAGGCACAGTGTGACAACACTTGGTTACCATTAGTCACACTACACGTTCACAATGAAGGCACAGTGTGACAACACTTGGTTACCATCGTTCAGACTCCACGTTCACAATGGAGGCACAGTGTGACAACACTTGGTTACCATTAGTCAGACTACAGGTTCACAACTGAGGCACAGTGTGACAACACTTGGTTACCATTAGTCACACTACACGTTCACGATGGAGGCACAGTGTGACAACATTTGGTTACCATTAGTCAGACTACACATTCACAATGGAGGCACAGTATGACAACACTTGGTCACCATTATCATGTTTAATACAGTTCAGAATCACCTCATGCCATTGAATAAGTGCTCTGTTACTGGAAATAATATTTTAGGGTACATTTATAGACAAACATATAAATCATCAGTTAGACCTAAATTGAACTGCCATATACTGTTTCAATCTTGTTATCTGATAAAGGATATTGGTTAAATGGAAAAAGATTAATGGTGGCTATTAAGATGATCCTGGGATAGGAAATATTAGAAATATTAAGGTCTGACTTAAAATCTTTACAAAGAGAAGGTTAAGAGGTAGTGCAACTGAAGAATTATTTGGAAGATAACTGTGATAAAGGTAGTGGAGGTTAGTACTCTACTAGACACTTGCTTACTGTGGACGGTAGTGGAGGTTAGTACTCTACTAGAGACTTGCTTACTGTGGACGGTAGTGGAGGTTAGTACTCTACTAGAGACTTGCTTACTGTGGACGGTAGTGGAGGTTAGTACTCTACTAGAGACTTGCTTACTGTGGATGGTAGTGGAAGTTAGTACTCTACTAGAGACTTGCTTACTTTGGATGGTAGTGAAGGTTAGTACTGTACTAGAGACTTGCTTACTGTGGAGGTTAGTACTCTACTAGAGACTTGCTTACTGTGGACAGTAGTGGAGGTTAGTACTGTACTAGAGACTTGCTTACTGTGGAGGTTAGTACTCTACTAGAGACTTGCTTACTTTGGACGGTAGTGGAGGTTAGTACTCTACTAGAGACTTGCTTACTGTGGACGGTAGTGGAGGTTAGTACTCTACTAGAGACTTGCTTACTGTGGACGGTAGTGGAGGTTAGTACTCTACTAGAGACTTGCTAACTGTGGACAATAGTGGAGGTTAGTACTCTACTAGAGACTTGCTTACTGTGGACGGTAGTGGAGGTTAGTACTCTACTAGAGACTTGCTTACTGTGGACGGTAGTGGAGGTTAGTACTCTACTAGAGACTTGCTTACCGTGGATGGTAGTGGAGGTTAGTACTCTACTAGAGACTTGCTTACTGTGGACGGTAGTGGAGGTTAGTACTCTACTAGAGACTTGCTTCCCGTGGACGGTAGTGGAGGTTAGTACTCTACTAGAGACTTGCTTCCCGTGGACGGTAGTGGAGGTTAGTACTCTACTAGAGACTTGCTTCCTGTGGACGGTAGTGGAGGTTAGTACTCTACTAGAGACTTGCTTACTGTGGACGGTAGTGGAGGTTAGTACTCTACTAGAGACTTGCTTCCTGTGGGCGGTAGTGGAGGTTAGTACTCTACTAGAGACTTGCTTACTGTGCTTCCCTGGTAGTGGAGGTTAGTACTCTACTAGAGACTTGCTTACTTTGGATGGTGGTGGAAGTTAGTACTCTACTAGAGACTTGCTTACTGTGGACGGTAGTGGAGGTTAGTACTCTACTAGAGACTTGCTTACTGTGGACAGTAGTGGAGGTTAGTACTGTACTAGAGACTTGCTTACTAAGGAACAATAGTGGAGGTTAGTACTCTACTAGAGACTTGCTTACTGTGGACAGTAGTGGAGGTTAGTACTCTACTAGAGACTTGCTTACTGTGGACGGTAGTGGAGGTTAGTACTCTACTAGAGACTTGCTTACTGTGGACAGTAGTGGAGGTTAGTACTGTACTAGAGACTTGCTTACTGTGGAGGTTAGTACTCTACTAGAGACTTGCTTACTGTGGACGGTAGTGGAGGTTAGTAATGTACTGAAATTTTTTGTTTGTTTTGTAAAGGACCAGCAAAGTGATAAATCACAAACATCATAGAAAACTGACTTGAAAAATCTTATGTCATCATGAACTTAAGTACTTGTATTAACACTACCAGAATGATACATATATAGCCATGTAAAAATACCTAATGTAAATTAAACTTAATTACATTGTGGTGCTTTGTTTTCAAAACTATTCATTAATTACTTGTTATTGTGGTGCTTTGTTTTCAAAACTACCCATTAATTACTTGTTATTGTGGTGCTTTGTTTTCAAAACTACCCATTAATTACTTGTCATTGTGGTGCTTTGTTTTCAAAATTATTCATTAATTACTTGTCATTGTGGTGCTTTGTTTTCAAAACTACCCATTAATTACTTGTCATTGTGGTGCTTTGTTCTTTTCAAAACTACCCATTAATTACTTGTCACTGTGGTGCTTTGTTTTCAAAACTACCCATTAATTACTTGTTATTGTGGTGCTTTGTTTTCAAAACTACCCATTAATTACTTGTCACTGTGGTGCTTTGTTTTGAAAACTACCCATTAATTACTTGTCATTGTGGTGCTTTGTTTTCAAAACTACCCATTAATTACTTGTTATTGTGGTGCTTTCTTTTCAAAACTACCCATTAATTACTTGTCATTGTGGTGCTTTCTTTTCAAAACTACCCATTAATTACTTGTCATTGTGGTGCTTTGTTTTCAAAACTACCCATTAATTACTTGTCATTGTGGTGCTTTGTTTTCAAAACTACCCATTAATTACTTGTCACTGTGGTGCTTTGTTTTCAAAACTACCCATTAATTACTTGTCACTGTGGTGCTTTGTTTTCAAAACTACCCATTAATTACTTGTCATTGTGGTGCTTTGTTTTCAAAACTACCCATTAATTACTTGTCATTGTGGTGCTTTGTTTTCAAAACTACCCATTAATTACTTGTCATTGTGGTGCTTTGTATTCAAAACTACCCATTAATTACTTGTCATTGTGGTGCTTTGTTTTCAAAACTACCCATTAATTACTTGTCATTGTGGTGCTTTGTTTTCAAAACTACCCATTAATTACTTGTCATTGTGGTGCTTTGTTTTCAAAACTACCCATTAATTACTTGTTATTGTGGTGCTTTGTTTTCAAAACTATTCATTAATTACTTGTTATTGAGGTGCTTTGTTTTCAAAACTACCCATTAATTACTTGTTATTGAGGTGCTTTGTTTCCAAAACTATTCATCAATTACTTGTCATTGTGGTGCTTTGTTTTCAAAACTATTCATTAATTACTTGTCATTGTGGTGTTTTCAAAACTATTCATTAATTACTTGTCATTGTGGTGCTTTGTTTTCAAAACTATTCATTAATTACTTGTCACTGTGGTGCTTTGTTTTCAAAACTACTCATGCTGAAGAACCAATCAAGTTTCCCTCTTTGTATAAAGTTCTACATTTTTAGAAAGAAAGCAACTATGAAACTTTTAAGTACTTGATATAAACGTGTTTATGAAACTTAAACGCATTGTTCAAACGTACATGGCTAATGTGTTTTTTCCTTCTATTATAGTTTTCCTTCCTAAGCTTCAAGGGTGATGGTATCAATTATCACTAGCGACATCTTTTGATAGATATATTCATGAACATATATAAGATTTAAATAATTAGACTGGTAACACTGCACAACAAAGTTTTTGCTTCTTGAACACTGTTTGGTGTTACTTATAGATTTTTGGCTGCTGATAACGAAAATCACATCCAAATTTACCCATCACGTATCGTTTTATCGAAATCTTCATTTTAACCAGGACATTGCTACAATGTAAACACGATATCAGGACAACTGGAATCCGTCAATGCTTGCTGACTACTGTTGGACACTGCAACGTGATGCACCGGACATTGAATACAAATGAAAATCAGGTGCAAAACACTTTTAATTATGTTGAACTTAATAGCGTATTAGAAACATAAACGCAATTAAATACGTTATTTCCGGTAAACAGTTAACTGTCTATTTCTCAGAGTTCCTACGTGATGAAGCAAAACCAAAACTATATTTGTGCATACCCACCAGGTACCTGTCACAATCAGCAAAAACTTTTTAAAATAATTGTTGTGCAGTGTAATTATTGTTAATTTAAATGCATTTGAAAACAGTTCTAGAGCTCAACATGATAGGCACAGAAGTAAAGTCTTGACACTGAATCAAGATAACTCTTACCAAATCTAACTTCTTACCTGGTGGACAGTTGCAAGCGAAACTCGCGATTCCGTCAACACAAGTTGCACCGTTTCGACAAGGTTGACTAAGACAGTCGTCCTCATTAAACTCGCACTTTCTTCCAGAAAACCCGACGGGACAGAGACATCTGAAACCGTTGATTCTATCACTACATACTCCTCCGTTACTGCAGGGGTTTGGTGTACATTCATCAACATCCAACTCGCAACGTTTTCCACTGTAGCCTGTGAAACGTCGCACAAAATTAGAGATGTCGGCTGAGTGAAGCTACTCAGAGAATCATTAAATTTTATTTAAAGTTTATTTATAACGTGGTTGTTTCTGCACTGTTACACGCTACCTGGTAAAGCTTATGTTTCTCTGATTATCCTGTATCGAAAGTACAGGAATATGCACTATTTCAAGTGGGACGTTTAGGAACTAAAATACAGTGGCGCCATCTAGTAGAAATAATATTTACATTTGTTTTTTTTTGTAGCCTAAGAGGTCATTACTTCGTGTTACCTGGTACATCTGGTTCTCTTGGCGTTAAGGTAAGGATTCGTAACAAACTTGTTATTCCTGAATGAACCACAGAACAGTGAAACTTTCTACCGACAACAATATTAACAGAATATGTTTTTCAGTTTTCTTATGAACTGACTGGAGCTTATTTAGTTTATTACAAAGGTTCGGTTTCGTTAATTAAAATTAATTTTTCCTTTCGTCAGAAGTTCCTAGTAATTATAAGTGCACCCTTAGTTTCTAGAACCACTGTTCATGCGTAGTTTTATCAGTGAATACACACCTGGCATGCAAACGCAGCGAAACTCGCCCCGTTCGTCTAAACAAGTTCCATCGTTCTGACAAGGGTTCGAGTCACATTCGTTAATATTGACTTCACATCTTGGTCCAGCAAACCCCTTGGTGCAGTTGCACGTGAAGGATCCAGGGGTGTTGACACATACTCCACCATGCTCACACGGAGAACCTAACGTTGGAAAAATCACGTGAATATTTTAAGTTTCATAAAGTGGGATAAATTATTTTGCGATTTGTTTTTCATAAATGTTTATCTTTAGTCAGATACTAACAGAATGTGTGTAACTAAAAATTCATAAACTCTAGTTATGTTTAGTTTTAAAAAATATTTATAATTAAAACAATAACAGTGCATGAACAATATTGTTAAAACAATACAATACATGAACAATATTGTTAAAACAATACGTGAACAATATTGTTAAAACAATACAATACATGAACAATATTATTAAAACAATACATGAACAATATTGTTAAAACAATACAATACATGAACAATATTGTTAAAACAATACAATACATGAACAATATTATTAAAACAATACAATACATGAACAATATTATTAAAACAATACATAAACAATATTGTTAAAACAATACGTGAACAATATTATTAAAACAATACGTGAACAATATTATTAAAACAATACGTGAACAATATTATTAAAACAATACATGAACAATATTTTAAGCAACTTACCTTCTTTACATTCATCTACGTCCTCGGTACAATCGTTTCCCTGAAAGCCACTAGGGCACGAACATCGGTAACTACCGTCTGTGGGGTTCGTGTTACATATTGCACCAGCGTGGCAAGGGTTACTTGCACATGCGTCGTCCAGATGGCACAGTAGGCCTGAAAAATTTCGAATAACACTGTTAATTTGATAATAATCACAATTCACTTTCTAAAGTAACTTGTATCATAATACTTACTAATGAACAATTGTTTCTTTGTTGATTTGTAGCAAGGCTACACGAGGGCTATTTGCACTAGCCGTCCTGAATACAGCGGAGAAATGGAATGCAGCTAGTCATCACCACCCACCGCCAACTATTGAGCTACTCTTTTACTAAAGAACACTGGGATTCACCGTCACATTATAACGCCCCTACGAATGAAAGCGCGAGTAAGTTTATAGGGGCGAAGATTCTCACACTAATCCAGACCACATAACACGTTTATATTAAGCCTGTTTGAGTTCTCACACTAATCCAGACCACATAACACGTTTGTATTAAGCCTGTTTGAGTTCTCGCACTAATCCACACCACATAACCCGTTTGTATTAAGCCTGTTTAAGTTCTCACACTAATCCAGACCACATAACACGTTTGTATTAAGCCTGTTTGAGTTCTCACACTAATCCAGACCACATAACACGTTTATATTAAGCCTGTTTAAGTTCTCACACTAATCCAGACCACATAACACGTTTGTATTAAGCCTGTTTGAGTTCTCACACTAATCCAGACCACATAACACGTTTGTATTAAGCCTGTTTGAGTTCTCACACTAATCCAGACCACATAACACGTTTGTATTAAGCCTGTTTGAGTTCTCACACTAATCCAGACCACATAACACGTTTGTATTAAGCCTGTTTAAGTTCTCACACTAATCCAGACCACATAACACGTTTATATTAAGCCTGTTTAAGTTCTCACACTAATCCAGACCACATAACACGTTTATATTAAGCCTGTTTAAGTTCTCACACTAATCCAGACCACATAACACGTTTGTATTAAGCCTGTTTAAGTTCTCACACTAATCCAGACCACATAACACGTTTGTATTAAGCCTGTTTGAGTTCTCACACTAATCCAGACCACATAACACGTTTATATTAAGCCTGTTTAAGTTCTCACACTAATCCAGACCACATAACACGTTTGTATTAAGCCTGTTTGAGTTCTCACACTAATCCAGACCACATAACACGTTTGTATTAAGCCTGTTTGAGTTCTCACACTAATCCAGACCACATAACACGTTTGTATTAAGCCTGTTTGAGTTCTCACACTAATCCAGACCACATAACACGTTTGTATTAAGCCTGTTTAAGTTCTCACACTAATCCAGACCACATAACACGTTTATATTAAGCCTGTTTAAGTTCTCACACTAATCCAGACCACATAACACGTTTATATTAAGCCTGTTTGAGTTCTCACACTAATCCAGACCACATAACACGTGTATATTAAGCCTGTTTAAGTTCTCCCACTAATCCAGACCACATAACACGTTTGTATTAAGCCTGTTTAAGTTCTCACAGTAATCCAGACCACATAACACGTTTGTATTAAGCCTGTTTAAGTTCTCACACTAATCCAGACCACATAACACGTTTGTATTAAGCCTGTTTGAGTTCTCACACTAATCCAGACCACATAACACGTTTGTATTAAGCCTGTTTAAGTTCTCACACTAATCCACACCACATAACACGTTTATATTAAGCCTGTTTGAGTTCTCACACTAATCCAGACCACATAACACGTTTGTATTAAGCCTGTTTGAGTTCTCACACTAATCCAGACCACATAACACGTTTGTATTAAGCCTGTTTGAGTTCTCACACTAATCCAGACCACATAACACGTTTGTATTAAGCCTGTTTGAGTTCTCACACTAATCCAGACCACATAACACGTTTGTATTAAGCCTGTTTAAGTTCTCACACTAGTCTAGATTTCGGAAAGTTAATGCTGTTTAAAACTTTACTAAAGAACGAATCAGGCACAGATATTAAAGAAAACAACAAATGAAGATACCAGTTTTTCCTGGAAGACATTGACAGAAGAACGACCCCACACGGTCATGGCAGGTGGCGCCATTGAAACAAGCTGCGCCGGCGCAGTCGTCGATATTTTCGCTACAGTCAATACCCGTCCATCCATTCACACAAATACACGAATATCCACCCACCGTGTTTGTACAAGTGGCCCCATTCTTACAAACACTTGGCGTTAGGGCACATTCGTCCACGTCTTTACTGCAGTAAGGCCCTGAAGAAATAAACGTTACGAATCACTCATTGCATTCGACTCAACTATACGAAAAGAATAAATATATTGACCTCTGACCTCTAGGGTGCGAGGCAGCAAAATGTAAATCAGTAAACACTGGTACAATACCTGTGTAATTCGGCAGGCACTGACAAGTGTAGTCAGTAACTTCGTCACGGCAGGTGGCGCCATTTTGACACAAGTTACCTGGACAATCGTCAATGTTGACGTCACAGTTGATGCCCGTGAAACCTACAGAAAACGTAAGGTCACTATATATCACCTTCCGAATATTCAGTGTCCACACATCAGGACAGATAACTGTGCGGTTCGCTGTCAACAAGTCACATTAAACTAATTTTACAGTAAAATCTACAATGGTATCTCCAAAATCACTATTTCAACACCTATTGATAGGTACACGACACCTACTATTATAATAGGTACACGAGTTTTGTCAGTGACTTATAATGCGGTATGTAAGATGCTTGATTGAAACAGACTGGACTATAGTACAACAGGTATCATGTTAGAATGATATACATGTTTTTAAGATATACAACAGGTAGTCGGTATCATGTTAGAAAGATATACATGTTTTTAAGATATAAGTTCAAATTTTATTTATTATCTAAACCAGACGCTACTAACACTAACACACACATAGTAATAAGTAATTGGTAATTTCGCAATTAACATATTTAATTATTAATGGTTTAGGCCTCGTACGCCGAGAACAGTTTGATTCAACTGAACTGGCATACCGGTGAACAACAACAAAAAAGGCCACTGTATATCCGTGAGTCAAGGTCACAGCACACAAAACACTACGGTGAAGGACACAGGAGCTGTCTCTCAACTTGACGAGAGAGGCCCCTGCCGTCACAAATATGGGCGTGGTATATAATTTTTTTATCCACGACAACTTTAATCCCCTGGTGAAAAAATAAAGTTTGCAGAGGGTTTATCTCGATATGTTTTACACCCTAGTTACTGTGTATCTGACACAAGAGGGCAGAACGAGCTATTACATTATAAAGTAAACACAATACAATATACGAAGAGAGAAGCACCTAATACATTATACGGAGGCTAAAAAGAGCTAAAAACTAGACTTATAAACACTGCAGCATACGGAATACAGAAAAACTAATACACTAGAAAATACGGTTTACGAAAGAAAGAAACATTTAACACGTTAGTAAGTCAAACTCTGTATACATTGAGAACCGTCAGTCTACCGTTTAAAAAGCTGTGCACACCGACAAAGCTAAACATTCACTTTTGAAATGACGGTAGAACAGACATGAATAATGTTTATAACAAACTGTATTTCACAGTATTTAAAGAATACAAATATATACTTATATGTTATTGATGAGTGATTCTTAAGTCTTAGCATGACTCACGTGTTAAATAATTACTGTTTGTGGTGGCCGGTATAAATAATTCAGTGTTACCTTTTAGTTAATCTGTTAAAAAGTCCATTAACAATTTAAATTGATAGTTGAACTTTGAACGGGGACTTTTATTTGTATTACGAGCGCGACTAAAGAACTAATACACCGGGAAGTCAAAATACACCGGGATGCTTGAAGTCAAAATACACCGACAAAATACAAAGAACAAAATACACTTGGAAGTCAAAATACACCGGGATGTCAAAATACACCAGGAAGTCAAAATACACCGGGAAGTCAAAATACACTTGGAAGTCAAAATACACCGGGATGTCAAAATACACTTGGAAGTCAGAATACAAGATACGAACTAGTAAACTTCACTGGAATACTTTGGTAGTACAAAACAACAAAGTTTAATACAGTAAAATATATTTTGGTGGTTACATACACAGAAATCAAATAAGCTTGGGATATGTTCGTGATACAACATTGATTGTTAACATGTGGTCCTCACCTGGTGGACAGGAACATTGGAAAGTCAGGGTGTCAACGGGTGTACACGATCCGCCATTCTGACACGGGCTAGGGTCACAAGGTATGTATTTTGACTCACAGTTCTGACCCGTGTAACCAACCTCACAGACGCACCTACAAAGACAAAGTAAATATGTTATTTGCCAGTAACCTACAAACATATAAAATATGTCACTGAAGGTTTGAAAAATTATTCGTTTTCTTCTTTGAACGTCATCAGTTTTGAGATTTGATGTTCTGTACACGACGTGTTTATTTAAAATAGAACATTCCTAATACGAGACTGTAAACGGTGCTGTCATTGGTCACATCATTTCGAAGATGAATATCCAATGTTCTCCAGAGAAACAACATCTCTAACAAGCAAAGCGATGGTTGTGATTGGATAAAAGAATCGCACACCTTGAAGGAACCACAATCCAAACCAATCTGGAGGAAATCTCTCAACATCAAAGTGAAAAGTTAAGGTTAACAGAAGTTCGTCCTACCTGTTAAGATATTACAATCATCTGATAGTTATCAAGCAAGTACGTGAGTGTTCAAAACCGACGAAAGCTCGCGAGCTTTTACCCGGTACTCAAAATCATTAACCATTTCACGAGACTGATGGTTCAGAAAACCAGAATCACAGAAATCTGTCACGAATCCACGACATGTGGACCTCTGTGCTTTTGGTGTGTTTTAATGTGGTTTTAGAAATCGGCGTTTGGTCAAGTGACATCAACAACGGACCTCATTCTCCTTGTTAAAATGGTGGTTTAGGGTAATCAAAATATACGGCAGTTTGATATGTCATTCCTCGTGTCGCGCGCGCTCAGTCCTTTTAAGCCACGCCTTTTTATCACAGCCGAGTCGTTTTTGATTAGATATTGAATAATGATGAGATAACCCGACATCAATTCTTCGTAGGTACAAAAATCCCAAACTTATTAGGAAAATTACGTACAATTAGTGGACCACACAGTGTCAACAACGGTCACCAACACTTCGACATAATATTTTCAAACAGTCATAACGAGCTCATGAGAAACATTTCACTGGTTTTGTTTGTATATTTCTTCAAACATAGGTTTCTGGCATCAGTAAACAGTAAAATACCGTTATACAATAGGCGACTGGTTTTTACCAACGTCACAGATGAACATGTATCAAAAAAACACCAGGCTGTTGATGAAAAAACATAATTTATAACCAGAAATTTGATCAAATACGAGTTTTGTACGTATTGGTCAAGGATACGAATCTGTAGGACTTGTCTTCACATCAGCAGGATCTAGTTGGTATAAAGACATGAACCAATTGTAACACGTTATCAGTGAAGTCTTAACAAACTTACCTGTAGGACCCAACAGTGTTCACACACTGACCACGGTTGTAACACGTTATCAGTGAAGCCTTGCCTTAACAAACTTACCTGTAGGACCCAACAGTGTTCACACACTGACCATGGTTGTAACACGTTATCATTGAAGCCTTACCTTAACAAACTTACCTGTAGGACCCAACAGTGTTCACACACTGACCATGGACACAAAGATCTTTCCGACACTCGTCGATATCATGCGTGCACGTGCGTCCAGTGAAACCTTCAGCGCACGTGCAGCGATAAGAGTCGTGTAAGGCCTGGCAGGATGCGCCGTTTCGGCAAGGTTGGGATGCGCAGTGATCGATCAGTTCACAATGGTTGCCTGAAAAACGGTAAAACGTTTCGTGTATGATTAACCAATACCCAGTACTAAAAATGAAAATCTCACCATTGTAGTAGATACGTGTTTAGACACAAGTTTTACCAACGGTGCGTTACGACAGTCGTATCTGTAATTTATCATCTGTATTACTAACACCGTCTCATTTAAGTAATTCATACTTTACAGTTTTGTTTTCAACTAAGTGGCAGTTTGAAAGAGAAGTAATATAAACTAATATCTGCCTAACTAGTTTGTTAATATATATATTTATGTTACTTTGTAATGTTTTTTGATAAGACAACACGTAGTCCTCATCTATCTTTATCAAATCATTCATTTTTAGCAAAAATACTCTATTAGAAATTCTGATTTGTTTCTGTACAATAAACGTATAATGTTTACTGAAAGCTTGCTAAATTTTGTGACGATACATCAATCGTTTCGGACGATGTATCGATACACTCCCATCACGGCTTCACGATACGACACTCGTACAGCGCCATCTTTAATAAAAACCTAGGATGTATGACGTAATATAACTTGTTAGTACAACATCGTATAAATGTTGAGCCAATTCGGTTACGTAAACATTGTTTATTACAGAAAACACGCGGTCTGTAGTTTGTTTTCATGTGTTACATTCAACGTAAGAAAACCAAAACCTATAGGGAAAAATCGGCTTTAACCATTATGCTATCGGGATGTTGACAAGATGCGCCGCCAGATGACGTCTACCCTACAGCTGCTGCGTCTATTTCCCTTTATAAAATATGATGTCAATTGAAAGTCAACCGTGTTGGGTTACGAGCTATAAAGCTCCCCCTATAGATAAGCAAAGACAGCTGCAAATCACGCTGAATCTCCATGGAAACAGATGGGATCCTGAGAGCCTGTAACCATGACAACACATGTGAGCATACAAAACTAACAAATGTAACGAATAAAACCAATTTATGTCATGCTAACAAAAACCTTCCACTGGCGCAAGTGAAAGTTTCTTGGACAAGAAAAATATTACTTAATTTCTTCAGTAAAACTGTGTTACTTAGTCGGCCACAAACTAAATTTATATTAAGAGTTAAACCACGTAAAAATAAACGTAGTAAAGCCACATTCACTGGTCTTTGCCAAGCAGTTTTTAAGAGACCGGAAGAAACAATATAAAGTTTGCTTTCGCTGTTTCTTCAGTTGAAAACAACAATTCAGGTTTGTTGGTTATACTATCTATTCTGTATTCACAGCAGGTATCGAAACCTAGTTTTCAGTGTCATAAAACGAAGGACCTTCAGAAGTGATGACAAGATTGGATACGAATTTCACGCAAAGCTACACGAGAGCTGTCTGCGCTAGCCGTCCCTAATTTAGTGTTGAACAACTAGAATGAAAGCAGCTAGTTATCACCACCCACCGCCAACTCTTGGGGGGAAGTACTCTTTTATTAATGAATAGTGGGTCTAGCTGTCATACTGTAACGCCTCTTCGGCTGAAAGGGTGGGCATGTTTGGTAGAATTGTAATTCGAACCCGCGCAGCCCGCAGATTGTCTAGCGCTAAAATTACCTGACCGTGCCAGACCTGTTACAAGTTGACCTGTGACATAACAAATTTTACAGAATAGCCAAATATTTAAATCTGAATTGCGAGTTCAGTAAACTTTAAAGTGTACGCTGCTAAAACGTACCTTAAACAACACTAAATAGTACATACTAATGAGCCACAAACACTATATATATACAGTTGTAGTGCTGTAAGTTACGTAATTATAAGTAACCAATAAAATTGGAAATATGTAGATAACAAAAAATGTAAATTAGCAACCCTTGTTTTTACTATTACGTCAGTTGTTTCTCTGATATTTAGTATTCTTAACAAACTGTTTACTTTATAAATATTCAAGATCGTTTTCTCCTGTTTACCACTTTACTGAAGTAAACCGGTAATGATTAACACTAGAACATTAGTGAAGAAACAATCTTGATTATATTATTATGAGAAATAAGTAAATTCTAAAACCTGATGTAAGTAAAAAAAAAAGATGTCTTTATTAGAGCTTATAGCCAATCAAAATCCAGTTCAACAGAACTCTCTGACTCACAAACCACGGACACAACGACAGGGCCTATTTAATAGCTGCAGAGTTAATTCACCAACACAAGAAATAGTACGATCAGTGTAAACAGATGGATTATCGCTCGAAGGCCTAAGTTAGACATTTAACAATGGTTTGTTGTTCATACCAGAGAAACATATTACGTTATAACCCTACCTCTAAATCCTGCTGCGCATGTGCAGGTGTACTTGTCCAATGTTACCAGCGAACACGTGCCTCCGTTCTGACAAGGATCGCTGTCGCAACTGTTTGGAAGAGCAATCTCGCACAGAGAAGCTGAATAACCCACGGGACAGGTGCACGTGAAGGTCGGGCCACTGGAAGAACTTACACCCACGTTACAGCTACCGCCGTTCTGGCATCTGGGGCCAGCCCCTGTGTGGCAGGGGTTCAGGTGTTGACAATACTTTCCAACAAACGTCGGAGTACAGCTAGTACATGAAAATCACAGCAAATATTCAAGTTACAAGTGTCAAATATAAAACAGCTAGAACACGATAGTCACTAAACATATTTATGTTTCTAGCGTTAGATTAAAACAAGACACGAACTGCAGAATATGGTGACAATAGTTAGAACTTAAAAGTTAAATAAGTCAGACGAGAGAGATCTTCAACCTAAACCGTTAAGATTAAAAAGTTTAACAACTAACATCAAATAGTATTATAGATCACCCAATCGATCAACCTTCACATTCCACATAATTATAAGAGAATTTATTTCAACCAACGTTTCGCCTTTACGGCTTCGCCAGGGCTGGTACACAGAATTTATGTTATTGAAATATAAAACCTGGACGGTTGATTTCACTCAGTAAGCCACTTTCTTTCACTTCCCCAACAAACACAAAGTATTATGACATCTTAAATAAGAGGGAATTCTCAATAGCTGCGGCATTCAAAATTATTTTAGACAGGATTAGAGTCAATTAACCCGCGAAGCCTTTTTACTAGCTATACTTTTGTGCACCAGCAATACCAAGCGTGGGGCAGGCGCACACCTGATTCGATGTTATTACTAATCAGGACCCCCACGAGCCTACCCTCAAACTGAAATTATTTTAGACAGGATAATAATTAATTAATCTACGAGACCTTGGGAAATGGATCTCAAATCAGTCAAGAGACGACGGAGCTATGAACTAAAAGGTTGTAACTGAAAAAAACAACTCATGAGTCATAGTATGAAATGAAATGCCGTGGCTGAACATTACCATCACTAATATCGCACATAAATATATGAATTAAAAGATTCATTCTGAACCTCACTGTTTAACTTAACCTCACTTGCTATCATTGCAAGACTAAACACCCTTCTCGACCCAAACCGAGATTATAATCAGAATAAAACATACGACAATAATCCAGATTCTTAAAATAAATAAATCATTTTATCTACACACTCGCAATGCCACGTCTTACAAATAGACAACTCTATTCGCACGCCAAATTCTATTTCGCTTGTAATATAAAACCTACAAGTATAATCTTTTTAAGTACAAAATTTATCTGATGTATTTTAACAATAGGCAGAACATTAACAGCCAGAGTTAGTGAAGTGGAAATGTTATTTATTATACCCACCGCCTCTCTTTGCAACCAGTTCTTCTTGCGTGAAACGAGTGCTTAACAATTGTCCACAAAATGTAACGCCATATAAAAAAAAAGTGACTCTCTGACAGACGAGAATTTATAAAATGGAATTATGGGAACATTCCTCCTTCAACTTAAAAATCTTTCCTCGTCCCAAGAGACCCGCGAGAAACCAGTTACTGTAAAAAGTAGATAAATCTAGAATGGGAAAAGAATTAAATATGTGCGTGTGAAAAACTATTACGTAACATAAATCAAACACAGTCGTCAAAATGTCACTATCCCCCCCCTTCTTCCCCTTTAAAACCTTTCAGAAAGTTTCCAGCTCCCCACACGTACAACATTCGGTTAAGTCGGGCGATTGTTTTCTTCTCAATAAAGCTATCGAAGTTCTTATCTCGTATAGCAATGATATATTTTTGTACCCACACGTCTCCTAGCGTTGTAGCACGTGCTTAACAAAATCACCAAGTGACGAACGACAAACAGAGAAAGGGAAGGTGAGACGGTGGGGGTGAGAGTAGAAGAGAACCCGAAGTTACTTTTGTACACATACAGAAGTTGGGGGGTAACAAACATCTCATGAAAGTAGCCCAACATTGATGTTTCGTCGGTTCTGTTTGTAGAATATGTGTGTGTTTTCTTTTAGCAAAGCCACAAAGGCTATCTGCTCAGCCCACCGAGGGGAATCGAACCCCCGATTTTAGCGTTGTAAATCCGGAGACATACCGCTGTACTAGCGGGGGGCGTTTGTAGAATAATTAATCATGTGCTTAACTTCATTAACGTTATTGGTTATAACGTGTACACTATTACTTTTGCATTGTTGTCTTAATGTATGAAGTTGAGACATATCCAGGTACATTAAATTGGACAAACTCGAGGGTTATTGTTGGTATTACGAAAGAAAATGACGCAAACAGCAAAAGTACTCAAGTAATATCTCAGTGGATTATAAAATGTAGATTTATCACAAATCGTATTATTTTACAACACGGATTTAGTTGATTTATAGATTATTTATGCCCTAAAGTTATAAATAAATTATTAAACACAAATAAACAGAATGAATTTTTTCTCAACTTAAGCTTACAGAAGGTTTAGCACTATACTAGAATATTCCCCTCGGTGGACTCAGCAGATAGCCTGATGTGGTTTTCCTATAAGAAAACACACATTCATTAAAAATATACATTTTCAATGTAACTCAAAGCCTGAGATTAATTTAATTAATTCATTCTAAATCGACGGTGTTAAAGCGAGCTGGAGTTTTAATTCGTCTCTTGTTAAATTCTCGCCAAGAGTTAGATATTTGTGTGAAATAACTTCATACAATTATGAAGCGGCCCTCGTAATCCGAGGGTTCGAATCCCCGTTACACCAAACGTACTCGCCATTTCAGCCGTGGGGGTGTTATAACATGACGGTCAATCCCACTTTTCGTTTGTGAAAGAGTAGCCCAAGAGTTGGCGGTGGGTGGTGATCACTAGCTGCCTTCCCTCTAGTCTTACACTCCTAAATTAGGGACGGCTAGCGCAGATAGCCCTCGTGTAGCTATGCGCGAAATTCAAAACAAACCAAATCAATTATGAAGCGCCATCTCTTGTGAAAAACATTTACAAATATATTTATTTAGTGATCCATTTCGTGTATCATTATTCAAGAACGAATTCCTTTTAGGGCTGTGTTCCAACTGGACGGGACAAGGAGCGTTGCATATCTCCTAATAAATTCCAAAGGTCGTTTGTTTGTTTTTCGTGCAAAAAACTTAATTTTGGTCTACAAACGTTCACTACTATTACGCGCCGTATCGTCTATTGACGTACGTCACACTTACTACCTTCCTAACATACACAGCGGTTATAATTACAACGTTCAACACCAGCGGAAATGGCTGAGACTTCAAAAAGAAAATTACGCACTTTTTCGAGGCAAAAACTTGGTTATTGACACAAGTAACATCTAGTTAAATCTCCTTATCATGCATGCCTAAGAATTGAAATAAATCCCCATACGATATAATCCTCTTACTAAAGAAACGTGTTTAAATGGAAACCCAAACCTAGTGACAGTTTAAACAAACGTTCAAGTAGATAAAAACTGTGGAATTCGTTACACAATATTTTTGCTCGTATGAAAAGTAAGATTATTTTTCAGCCAGGATTAGTGCATATCACAAACTGTCAATAATACAAATCTGTTACTTCGGCGACGTTAACAAAGTTATACAAACTTTATATCATTACGTTTGGTTAAACAATCCTACACGCTTCTAACATGTAACAATGAAGACAACTTCCCGTACATGAAGATGATAAATTGTAAGGTATAACTGGAAATATAAAGATCACAATATCGCTGGGAATAACCTCCATGATATACCTATAATAAAACATAGTAATAACAACCTCGAGATAACAATGATAAATTCTAAACTATAACAGCTACTTATATACTTAACAAAAACAGTGACGTCCACTCCCTAAATAACATAATCAATTGTTCCTTCCTCCACGAGCCCATGCAAGTAAACGTCACTAAACTATGAAAGACAATACGTGGCTATTTAAGTTACAGAAATCTGGGTATCCCTTGACATTGTTCAAATCACCAATCAGTTTAATCCCAGTTGACAAGAAGAGAAAAACAAGTGTATTAAAACTTCGCTAAATGGCGTACTGTGACGAAATAAACAAAATATGAAAACAAACGAACACGTTTTTGTTTCTTCGTTACGAATGAAGATGTTTAATACGTTTGATTACCACTTGACAGGTAAACCTAACTCTCGTGTCAATCAATACTCGTGAAAGACAAGACAGCAGTACTGACTGACCTACAGACGAACGGAATGTTTTCAAATAGATAGACAACCCTAGTGACGAGTGAACTACAGTTCTGTACTTGTATCACCACAGAAGCTGTGATACGGCAGAGATAAAGAAAGAAATTATAGCTTTAACGACCTATCTGTGGTTTAACAAACCATAAATATCCAACACCTACAGTCCAGCTATCCTAAACAAACCATAAATATCCAACACCTACAGTTCAACTATCCTAAACAAACCATAAATATCCAACACCTACAGTTCAGCTATCCTAAACAAACCATTAATATCCAACACCTACAGTTCAACTATCCTAAACAAACCATAAATATCCAACACCTACAGTTCAGCTATCCTAAACAAACCATAAATATCAAACACCTACAGTTCAGCTATCCTAAACAAACCATAAATATCCAACACCTACAGTTCAACTATCCTAAAGAAACCATAAATATCCAACACCTACAGTTCAACTAGCCTAAACAAACCATAAATATCAAACACCTACAGTTCAACTATCCTAAAGAAACCATAAACATCCAACACCTACAGTTCAACTATCCTAAACAAACCATAAACATCCAACACCTACAGTTCAACTATCCTAAACAAACCATAAATATCCAACACCTATAGTTCAAATCCAAACTATAAATATCAAACACCTACAGTTCAACTATCCTAAAGAAACCATAAACATCCAACACCTACAGTTCAACTATCCTAAACAAACCATAAATATCCAACACCTATAGTTCAAGTATCCTAAACAAACCATAAATATCCAACACTTACAGTTCAACTATCCTAAACAAACCATAAATATCCAACACTTACAGTTCAACTATCCTAAACAAACCATAAATATCAAACACCTACAGTTCAACTATCCTAAACAAACCATAAATATCAAACACCTACAGTTCAGCTATCCTAAACAAACCATAAATATCCAACACCTACAGTTCAACTATCCTAAACAAACCATAAATATCCAACACCTACAGTTCAACTATCCTAAACAAACTATAAATATCCAACACCTACAGTTCAGCTATCCTAAACAAACCATAAATATCCAACACCTATAGTTCAACTATCCTAAACAAACCATAAATATCCAACACTTACAGTTCAACTATCCTAAACAAACCATAAATATCAAACACCTACAGTTCAGCTATCCTAAACAAACCATAAATATCAAACACCTACAGTTCAGCTATCCTAAACAAACCATAAATATCCAACACCTACAGTTCAACTATCCTAAAGAAACCATAAATATCCAACACCTACAGTTCAACTAGCCTAAACAAACTATAAATATCAAACACCTACAGTTCAGCTATCCTAAACAAACCATAAATATCAAACACCTACAGTTCAACTATCCTAAAGAAACCATAAACATCCAACACCTACAGTTCAACTATCCTAAACAAACCATAAATATCCAACACCTATAGTTCAACTATCCTAAACAAACTATAAATATCCAACACCTACAGTTCAGCTATCCTAAACAAACCATAAATATCCAACACTTACAGTTCAACTATCCTAAACAAACCATAAATATCCAACACCTACAGTTCAACTATCCTAAACAAACCATAAATATAAAACTACTACAGTTCAACTATCCTAAACAAACCATAAATATCCAACACCTACAGTTCAACTATCCTAAACAAACCATAAATATCCAACACCTACAGTTCAACTATCCTAAACAAACCATAAATATCCAACACCTACAGTTCAACTATCCTAAACAAACCATAAATATCCAACACCTATAGTTCAACTATTCTAAACAAACCATAAATATCCAACACTTACAGTTCAACTATCCTAAACAAACCATAAATATCCAACACCTACAGTTCAACTAGCCTAAACAAACTATAAATATCAAACACCTACAGTTCAGCTATCCTAAACAAACCATAAATATCAAACACCTACAGTTCAACTATCCTAAACAAACCATAAACATCCAACACCTACAGTTCAACTATCCTAAACAAACCATAAATATCCAACACCTATAGTTCAACTATCCTAAACAAACTATAAATATCCAACACCTACAGTTCAGCTATCCTAAACAAACCATAAATATCCAACACCTACAGTTCAACTATCCTAAACAAACCATAAATATCCAACACCTACAGTTCAACTATCCTAAACAAACTATAAATATCCAGCACCTACAGTTCAGCTATCCTAAACAAACTATAAATATCCAACACTTACAGTTCAACTATCCTAAACAAACCATAAATATCCAACACCTATAGTTCAACTATCCTAAACAAACCATAAATATCCAACACCTATAGTTCAACTATTCTAAACAAACCATAAATATCCAACACCTACAGTTCAACTATCCTAAACAAACCATAAATATCCAACACCTACAGTTCAACTATCCTAAACAAACCATAAATATCCAACACCTACAGTTCAGCTATCCTAAACAAACCATAAATATCCAACACCTACAGTTCAACTATCCTAAACAAACTATAAATATCCAACACCTACAGTTCAGCTATCCTAAACAAACCATAAATATCCAACACCTACAGTTCAACTATCCTAAACAAACCATAAATATCCAACACCTACAGTTCAACTATCCTAAACAAACCATAAATATCCAACACCTACAGTTCAACTATCCTAAACAAACCATAAATATCCAACACCTATAGTTCAACTAGCCTAAACAAACCATAAATATCCAACACCTACAGTTCAACTATCCTAAACAAACCATAAATATCCAACACCTATAGTTCAACTAGCCTAAACAAACCATAAATATCCAACACCTACAGTTCAACTGGCCTAAACAAACGTAGCTTGGTGTATATTTTCGGTCGGTTTTTGTAATAATTAAACGCATTTTGAGTTAGCTCTGTCGTCTGACGTTCCACACTACCGGGACATGACCTCATTTGGGTGAGAACTTGTCCCGAGTTTATTCTCAGCCATATGATACACGGATAAAAATACTGACAATGTGGCATAATTTATTACCTTATTATGAGAGCGAAAATACTTATCTGGTCTACCTTTTCTGGTCCAGGGTTGTTTTTTTTTATATAACAGCTTGGCCCGACATGGCCAGGTGGTTAGGGCGCTCGACTCGTAATCAGAGGGTCGTGGGTCCGGGTCCCCGTAAAGCAAACATAATCGCCCCTTTTCAGTCGTGGGGGCGTTATAATGTGCAATCAACCCCACTATTCACTGGTAAAAATAGTAGCCCAAGGGTTGGCGGTGAGTGGTGATGACTAGTTGCCTTCTCTCTAGTCTTATACTGCTAAATTAGGAACGGCTCAAACAGATAACCCTCGTGTAACTTTGCGCGACATTAAAAACAAACAAACACAACAGCTTTATTAAACTAAACCAGTTTTCAGATATGTTTATAAACAGTTAACCTTGTCACTCCATTCTTAACTAAACAGTAAGTTAAATTTATTTATCATCTGTTTATAACATGTTTAGAACATGTTTTGAACATTGAAGTGCATCTAATCAATAGTTGTTTTTTTTTTAAATTACAAAGATTTAGAGTGGGCTATCTGTATTCTGTCCACAACAGTACGATAACTATGGGCTATCTGTATTCTGCCCACAGCAGTACGATAACTATGGGCTATCTGCATTCTGTCCACAACAGCAAGATAACTATGGGCTATCTGCATTCTGTCCACAACAGCAAGATAACTATGGGCTATCTGCATTCTGTCCACAACAGTACGATAACTATGGGCTATCTGTATTCTGTCCACAACAGTACGATAACTATGGGCTATCTGTATTCTGTCCACAGCAGTACGATAACTATGGGCTATCTGTATTCTGTCCACAACAGTACGATAACTATGGGCTATCTGTATTCTGCCCACAGCAGTACGATAACTATGGGCTATCTGTATTCTGTCCACAACAGTACGATAACTATGGGCTATCTGCATTCTGTCCACAGCAGTACGATAACTATGGGCTATCTGTATTCTGCCCACAGCAGTACGATAATTATGGGCTATCTGTATTCTGTCCACAACAGTACGATAACTATGGGCTATCTGTATTCTGCCCACAGCAGTACGATAACTATGGGCTATCTGTATTCTGTCCACAACAGTACGATAACTATGGGCTATCTGTATTCTGCCCACAGCAGTACGATAACTAAAGATTCATTTTTGTGGTTTATGTAAAGATAAGTGAACAATGACTTTCTTCCTTTTGTTACTTTATATTAAACTGTTTTCTGAATAACAGAAGAACCACAGAAGTTCAGAATATGAAATAAAACATAGGAAACTGTTTACTTTCTTTGTACCTGAACCAAGTTCTAAGTTCACTGGGTACGGAAATTTAACAGCTTAACAGAGTAGGTAAGACCTTTAACATTTTCGTTTTATATTGAATATAATTAGGTTTTATTCAAAACGTATACCCTGAATAGTTTGTTTTTAATTTGCCGCAAAGCTACTCGAGGGCTATCTGTGCTAGCCGTCCCTAATTTAGCAATGTAAGACTAGAGGGAAGGCAGCTAGTCACCAACACCCATCGCCAAGTCTTGGGCTACTCTTTTACAAACGAATAGTGGGATTGAGCGTCACATTATAACGCCCCCACGGCTGAAAGGGCGAACATGTTTGGCGCGACCGGGATGCGAACCCGCGATCCTCGGATTACGAGTCAGGTGCCTTAACCACCTGGCCATGCCGGGTCACCCTGAATAGTCTTAGCATAAATGGTTGATACGACTTCACTGGTTATGCCATCTCAGCCATATAATTTGTTTATGTGTGTTATTTGTGAACAATTACCAACAAAAACCATAATTAATGTTATAACGGAGTACGCCATGTTCAATGAAAACATAATTAATGGAGTACGCAATGTTCAATGTAAACATAATTAATGGAGTAAGCAATGCTCAATGTAAACATAATTAATGGAGTAAGCAATGCTCAATGTAAACATAATTAATGGAGTAAGCAATGCTCAATGTAAACATAATTAATGGAGTACGCAATGCTCAATGTAAACATAATTAATGGAGTACGCAATGCTCAATGTAAACATAATTAATGGAGTACGCAATGCTCAATGTAAACATAATTAATGGAGTACGCAATGCTCAATGTAAACATAATTAATGGAGTAAGCAATGCTCAATGTAAACATAATTAATGGAGTACACAATGCTCAATGTAAACATAATTAATGGGTACACAATGCTCAATGTAAACATAATTAATGGAGTACGCAATGCTCAATGTAAACATAATTAATGGAGTACGCAATGCTCAATGTAAACATAATTAATGGAGTACGCAATGCTCAATGTAAACATAATTAATGGAGTACGCAATGCTCAATGTAAACATAATTAATGGAGTACACAATGCTCAATGTACTCATTTAGGTTCTACTTGCTTCTTTCGTTTGAAAAGACGCTTCAATTATAGGGACTCTGTTTCACAGAAATTGTTTGTATGCACGTGGGAAACAGATGAAAATTATAAAATTCCATGTTACAAATTATTACGATCCGCGCGTGCGCACTGATCCGGTGGTCGAAGGCTACGAATCAGTACTAGCACTTATTTACCGTAAATAGCTGTGCACCTAAACCTAACGGCAGCTATCTGTTGACACTGTGATGTTTGTGATATTAGACCCAATCGTTAGAATAAAACATGTTTTGTAAATGATAAAATATACAATTGTTACTTAACCCAAGAAAGAAGCATATTAAAGTGAATATTCTCAGATATTACGTCCAATAATCATCAATGAAACACTGACCAGTGGAAACGGTTCATACAAGAACACTGTTGAAGTAGCACTGACCAGTGGAAGCAGTTCATACAAGGACACTGTTGAAGTAGCACTGACCACTGGAAACGGTTCGTACCAGAGCACTGTTGAAGTAGCACTGACCAGTGGAAACGGTTCGTACAAGAACACTATTGAAGTAGCACTGACCAGTGGAAACGGTTCGTACAAGAACACTGTTGAAGTAGCACTGACCAGTGGAAGCAGTTCGTACCAGAGCACTGTTGAAGTAGCACTGACCACTGGAAACGGTTCGTACCAGAGCACTGTTGAAGTAGCACTGACCAGTGGAAACGGTTCGTACCAGAGCACTGTTGAAGTAGCACTGACCAGTGGAAACGGTTCGTACAAGAACACTGTTGAAGTAGCACTGACCAGTGGAAACGGTTCGTACAAGAACACTGTTGAAGTAGCACTGACCAGTGGAAACGGTTCGTACAAGAACACTGTTGAAGTAGCACTGACCAGTGGAAACGGTTCGTACAAGAACACTGTTGAAGTAGCACTGACCAGTGTAGCACTTTCGTGTAATATTCAAAATGTTTCACACTGCATCACACACAGAACTATCAGTCTTGTGTCGTTTTGCTATAAAATGAAACAAAGTCATATCAATTCGTTTTTTAGTGTCATGGTAACAATGGTCATGACCAGCACCACAGAACAATCAAGTTACCCCACAGAAATAACTTTAGAGAGAGGTGCGGTACGTGCAGTGCCATTAGATTAACAGAAAGATATACAATTTGATTACAAGACAAAGGAGAACGTAACAAAACTACGAGACACGCTCAATCCAGTCTTAGGCCAGACAAGGTCATGACCCAAACTATTAAATTACAGAGTAATCAGGGAAGTAAAACACTGCGGTGGAGAGTAGATTTTCACTCTCACGATACAAAACAAAACGCACTGTGGCTGAGAGTAGATTTTCACTCTCACGATACAAAACAAAACGAACATAATCTGTAAGTGGCAAGTAAACACTGTGGTGGAGAGTAGATTTTCACTCTCACGATACAAAACAAAACGAACATAATCTGTAAGTGGCAAGTAAACACTGTGGTGGAGAGTAGATTTTCACTCTCACGATACAAAACAAAACGAACATAATCTGTAAGTGGCAAGTAAACACTGTGGTGGAGAGTAGATTTTCACTCTCACGATACAAAACAAAACGAACATAATCTTAAGTGGCAAGTTACTTTTGACATCCCACAAGGTAAAGATATATGGTTATGTAAGCACATACAGTTAGATCAACTGTGACAGCCTGGATTCAAGTAACTTTAGTTAATAGGCCCGGCATGGCCAGGTGGGTTAAGACTCGTAATCTGAGGATCGCGGGTTCGAATCCCGGTCGCATCAAACATGCTTACCCGTTCAGCCGTGGGGGCGTTATAATGTTACGATCAATCACAGTATTCGTTGGTAAAAGAGTAGCCCAAGAGTTGGCGGTGGGTGGTGATGACTAGCTGAATTCCTCTAGTCTTACACTGCTAAATTAGGGACGGCTAGCACAGCTAGCCCTCGAGTAGCTTTGTGCGAAATTCAAAAAACAAAATAGTAAACACTTGAGTGAAATTTGTCGGTTTATGTCGTGTGTACGATATAAGACAGATTAATCTCACCTGTCTTATTTTAAATTAATGTATCAACCTGCTTCACAGGTACTATCAGTAAAAGTCTGTACCACCAGTCTGCACGTTTTTCGAGTGCATGTCACGGCCGTTCACGCGATTAACGCGCACCTTGGTTACTGCACGTGGGTGAGGACCGGAAGTAACTGATGGTTTCATCTTCAGGTATTTCCTAAGCCTAATTGTGGATTCACATTTACAATACGCTCATCTGACTTTTCCTCAAAGGAAACTTAAACATAAACTAATATCCGTATATTAACACTCCGCCATAATCTCTACCGACTGGTATACATAATATACATCTCTACAGGGGCAAAGATACTCCACACTCATGCCAAAGGAACTTTTTACTAGGAGGCGCCACATTCAACGACCTTTACACTGTCGGACATAATAGACGACACCACGTGCGAAACCATAACATAACATAAAGCTTTTTGAAAACTTCGACGAATGTAAACTCATCACATTTTAATGTAATTTTCTGGTGGGTTTTGGGTGGTAACCACAGGAATACCACTTCAGGACATAATGATCCTGCTGGATTCTCAGGGAAGCGAATATACTTCCTGTTTTCACAGTTCTCATGTTAATTGAAGGATACAAGAAACAAGTCACCAATGAAAGGTTAGTTTAACTTAATAGTAGTTTTAACTATCTGGTATATCACTAGAAATATAATATCACGTTTTAAACTACAATAAAACAACAATACACTGTAACGTATACCACTGTAAACTACGGTAAAACACCGATACACTGTAACGTATACCACTGTAAACTACGGTAAAACATCGATACACTGTAACGTATACCACTGTAAACTACGGTAAAACATCGATACACTGTAACGTATACCACTGTAAACTACAGTAAAACATCGATACACTGTAACGTATACCACTGTAAACTACAGTAAAACATCAATACACTGTAACGTATACCACTGTAAACTACAGTAAAACATCAATACACTGTAACGTATACCACTGTAAGCAACAGTAAAACATCGATACACTGTAAACTACGGTAAAACACCGATACACTGTAACGTATACCACTGTAAACTACGGTAAAACACCGATACACTGTAACGTATTCCACTGTAAACTACGGTAAAACACCGATACACTGTAACGTATACCACTGTAAACTACAGTAAAACATCAATACACTGTAACGTATACCACTGTAAACTACAGTAAAACATCAATACACTGTAACGTATACCACTGTAAACTACAATAAAACACCAATACACTGTAACGTATACCACTGTAAACTACAGTAAAACATCGATACACTGTAACGTATACCACTGTAAACTACAGTAAAACATCGATACACTGTAACGTATACCACTGTAAACTACAGTAAAACATCGATACACTGTAACGTATACCACTGTAAACTACGGTAAAACATCGATACAGTGTAACGTATACCACTGTAAACTACAGTAAAACATCAATACACTGTAACGTATACCACTGTAAACTACAGTAAAACATCAATACACTGTAACGTATACCACTGTAAACTACAGTAAAAGATCAATACACTGTAACGTATACCACTGTAAACTACGGTAAAACATCGATACACTGTAACGTATACCACTGTAAACTACGGTAAAACACCGATACACTGTAACGTATACCACTGTAAACTACAGTAAAACATCAATACACTGTAAACTACGGTAAAACACCGATACACTGTAACGTATACCACTGTAAACTACGGTAAAACACCGATACACTGTAACGTATTCCACTGTAAACTACGGTAAAACACCGATACACTGTAACGTATACCACTGTAAACTACAGTAAAACATCAATACACTGTAACGTATACCACTGTAAACTACAGTAAAACATCGATACACTGTAACGTATACCACTGTAAACTACGGTAAAACACCGATACACTGTAACGTATTCCACTGTAAATTACGGTAAAACACCGATACACTGTAACGTATACCACTGTAAACTACAGTAAAACATCGATACACTGTAACGTATTCCACTGTAAACTACAGTAAAACATCGATACACTGTAACGTATACCACTGTAAACTACAGTAAAACATCGATACACTGTAACGTATACCACTGTAAACTACGGTAAAACACCGATACACTGTAACGTATACCACTGTAAACTACAGTAAAACATCGATACACTGTAACGTATTCCACTGTAAACTACAGTAAAACATCGATACACTGTAACGTATACCACTGTAAACTACAGTAAAACATCGATACACTGTAACGTATACCACTGTAAACTACGGTAAAACACCGATACACTGTAACGTATACCACTGTAAACTACAGTAAAACATCGATACACTGTAACGTATACCACTGTAAACTACAATAAAACACCGATACACTGTAACGTATACCACTGTAAACTACAGTAAAACATCGATACACTGTAACGTATTAAAAAGTGTTTTTGGTTCCTATTACAGATTGGTGTGAAATCCAGAACATTTGACGTAAATAAGAATCAAGGTCACTTGTTCACCTTTTGATACAGAAGACGAACGTTACTAAGTGACGCCTTTTGTTGTTAGAGGTTTCTTATAGTGTAAGTTAGTCAAATAAAATGATTCAGTTCTGGTGATTAGACAAAGATTGGTTTGTTTGTTTGTTTTGGAATTTCGCACAAAGCTACACAAAGATTGGAGTGAAAATACGATTCTCTTAGCCATATTACGGACAGAGGGTCACAAGCATAAGTTACATGTTTATATTACGTTAGATTTTACCAGTGGACGAAGTCGCCAACACTACATCACAGCAATTAGACGTGAAAATATAAACAAATGATGTTACTTATAAACACCCACTCCCACCGAAACTGTGAGGTGTTAAGTCTGGGGCCACGTGTAAGAAAAACAAACTTTCTTCGGTATCTTTGTAAGCTTCCAGTGTACAAAGTTCAGAGCGCCGGACCCTTGGGCTACCACAGTTGTACATGGCTACTGTGTCAACGTGCTCTCCCCAGCCAGATGGTGCCACTGGTTGAACGCAGGGGCTAATAGTGGCCAGACGTGCTTTCTTTACTAACTCTAATTCCCACGGTCTGGAATGTCAGAAGGAGAGGGGGGGGGTGTTTATAAATGACGTAAGGTTCAAGTGTGTCTACGGACTGTGAATAGAACATTCGAACTGTTACAGAGGTAGTGTTGTGGAGTGTATCCCTACACTCTGCTCTTTAGTTCATGTCACGACTGGAGAATGCCGCCAACTGAAATAGTGCTTGTAGCCGAACTGTAGGTGTCGTCGGATATTCCGAATAGTTACACACGTCACGAGTTTATGAAAATTTGATTCAAAATTAGTTTTCTTACTTCCTCTCCAGGGTGGAAGACTGGTTAACATTTTATTGTTGGTCGCATGGAACAAGACAAACAGAACAGGTTTTATTTTTAAATAACGTATTATCAGGTTCAACTGACCACAAACTGGCTTCACCGGTGAGCAGAGGTGGCGATCAAACTTCTGTTTGTCGGTAAACCCACAGCTACCCAAAGGGTATTGATTCCCGACGTTTTGAGTTATAGACCTCCACACGTGCCGCCGAGCTACCTGGGAAATATCAAGGGGGTTGAATCGCAGGTTTACGAGTTCCCCAAGGTGTCAAAACGTCAACTTCATATCACCAAAGTTCTACTTATATCACCTGTCAACATGTTTAAATATCCACTTTCATGACATCACAGGTTGTTAATTCAGCGGTCCATGGACTGGCCCAGTTTTTCTTTGTTTAATTGAACTTCGGGACAGCTATTTTAGTTAAATTCTGTTTAATAACATCAAACTGTTACGTTGTACGAAACAAAATGTTAAACTGATAAGCAACTGGTAAAACAATGAAATCAAATGAAAGAAATAAAAAAGAAAAGGTCAAACGCTAGAGGTTAGAGTTCAAAATAGTATAATTTTACTTTCATTTTTTTTTTACACATTCCACACATCAACGTTAATACGCCCTAATTTCCACATAATTTGGCCAAAATTATGAAAATAGATTCCACAAAATGCTAGGCCTAATTTTACTAAATTAACAAATGCTAGACCTAATTTTCATAAGTTTACCTTAATATATATTATTGTAAGAAAAGAGCTTTCTGTTTCCATCTGTGGGCAAACACACGAGTTGTTTTTAATAGTACCTTGTCTTTTTAACCACCGGTCACTGACGGGCTGTACCTTTGGTTAACAACTAATATTCGAAGGGTTAGGCACTCTTTTGTTGCTCGTAGTTTTTGTGAGGAAAACTATTTAAGAAATGTTTAGAGGTAGGCCACGTTTTAATAATCACAACACAATTGTTGGATTTAATATTCATGCAACTGATATGGGTTGGTGACTTAGTACAGCTACAAGCAGTAATTAAATTCGAAATTAGTTTAATAAAGCTGTTGTCGTCACGTCAGTGATGTATATAATACTTTTATTTACTTTAGGATAGAATCACCTACTTGCAAAAGACTTCTTCCCCACGGTTAGAAACACAAGTCGCTCCGTTTTTGCACAAATTGGGCGAGCATGACACCAGCCCTGAAACAAAATTAGGTTTAAAAAAAAAAGGTTGTGTTTATATCTTTCCAAAAAATAACAAATCACAAATAAATCGTCTAATGAAAAATTCTAAAATACAATATTGTGAAACAAACCATTTAAAGAGTAAAATATTTCGTACAATGTGGCTAAAAAAATATCTAAAAATGCGGGAAGGCGGCACGTGTAATGTAACAAAGTCTACAAAATCTTTGTAAGGTTGATGGTAATATGTAAATAGAACTGGCGCAGATAGCCTAGTTGCTTTGCGTCATAAAACGCCAAACAACTCACCAGGTAAATAAAATCATTTCGGAATGATCTCTACGCTTCACACGTTCGTCGTCAGGGGGCAAATCGTGAAGCTCACGTAATGTGCTTCAAGTAGCAACACAACCATAAACAACTGTTACAGTCAGTAACGTATCCACTGTAGTATTCAAACACCACAGTCAGTAACGTATCCACTGTAGCATTCAAACACCACAGTCAGTAACGTATCCACTGTAGTATTCAAACACCACAGTCAGTAACGTATCCACTGTAGTATTCAAACAAACACCACAGTCAGTAACGTATCCATTGTAGTATTCAAACACCACAGTCAGTAACGTATCCACTGTAGTATTCAAACAAACACCACAGTCAGTAACGTATCCACTGTAGTATTCAAACAAACACCACAGTCAGTAACGTATCCACTGTAGTATTCAAACAAGCACCACAGTCAGTAACGTATCCACTTTAGTATTCAAACAAACACCACAGTCAGTAACGTATCCACTGTAGTATTCAAACAAACACCACAGTCAGTAACGTATCCACTGTAGCATTCAAACACCACAGTCAGTAACGTATCCACTGTAGTATTCAAACAAACACCACAGTCAGTAACGTATCCACTGTAGTATTCAAACAAACACCACAGTCAGTAACGTATCCACTGTAGTATTCAAACAAACACCACAGTCAGTAACGTATCCACTGTAGTATTCAAACAAACACCACAGTCAGTAACGTATCCACTGTAGTATTCAAACAAACACCACAATCAGTAACGTATCCACTGTAGTATTCAAACACCACAGTCAGTAACGTATCCACGTTTTGTTCCATGAACAGTCAATAATATTTAAATAAGTAAAATAGGAATATTTTGCTCAATAAATAAACAAATTTCAAAATATCAAATAAAATAAGTTCTAGAAACTAGTCCAACGTATAAAAGTCTATAATATCAACCGAAAAAAAAAACGAAGTTAGAAGTTCTTGTCTAATCTACGCAAAAATGTATACTCGGTGTAAAAATACTTAGTCGGTCGTATTTATATGTTAAGTGGAAAATAACACAAGCACACTTTCCTAGCCTTTGTTCCAAACGAGTTTTTAATCCCATCTGGTTAGTACATAAAGCTCAAACTATATATTATTGTCCACAAAACAACTAGGCTACAGTACCAATTAAAGCAAGTTCAAACAATTTTCCTTAAAGTATATTTTCTGTCAAATTGTTATACACACAAGTGGTTTTAATACAAAATCTCTGTCACACATCTTTACAGATGAAAATCGTATAAAATAAATCAAATATTAACATAGCTTCTGATTACAAAATAAATCATTACCTTCAAGGTAACCATAAGGAGGAAAGACGTGGAAGAAGTGTGGGATACAGAGAAACAAGAAAAGTCGATTTACAGAGAAGCCGTTAATTGGGGTGAATTCCGTCATAAGAACAAACACCGCAGTGAGTAACTAACATATTCACTGTTAGTATCTATTATTCGGCACTAAAACATAAATCGGGAAGTTTTCTGATGTGTCGCACAGCATCGTCAAAGTTATGTGTACACTGCAGTTCGTGGTGTTGAAATTAGATATCTGAAATGCAGTATATTAGTAATTATATTTCTAAGAATTTCCCTATCTCACAGAGGTGACCGTGGGAACACGTGTCATGAATGATTCGGTCAGGTTTCGATTCAACCTATTAATAACCCCGAGGCCAAACGCCGCCCGAAAGGAGGGCCTTATTATTGTGAGCACTGATCGCTGTGGCCTTAAAGCAGTTGTAGATTCGCAGTCCGGTAGACAAAATCTTGTATACAATGTTGAAAACCAAGACGTTTTATTACTTTGAAACGTAAATAGTACAATATTATTAAACTTGGAGAACACGGTAAAACGTTCCGAGACAAAAAATCCCAACACTTTTCGAGAACTAATGAAACACAAAAGTTCACTTAAATTTACTTTTATAAACATGTAACCCTAACTTTAATAAATGTCACATGCACATTTGTATAAACTAATTCCATAAAATCCTGGTTAAAGTCTACCACCGTACACTGTTTAGAAATCTACAACTTCACACATACACACAATTTAAAACCTAGTACATTATAATTTATAAGTCATAGGTAATTTTTCTAAGTAACATTTTACACGCTATTTAAAATCTACCTTCTGTGTTTCAAGTTTATTGAATATTTTATCAACTGCTTATCTACGTTAAGGACTTGTAAGCACGTGGTTTACTCTAAATTTATTAAATTAGATTTACCTGTTACATGTGTGTAGTTTATTTATTTAGGCCTAGTCACATATAACAATGACGAAGAAATTTTGAACGATAACACATTAACACCTAGCAACTGACAACAAGGTGTATTAACACACTTGTACTTTCGATGTTAAAATATGTGATTTGCTCAAGTGAGCCAACTTAAGTTGTTTACTGTTCTTGCACAACTCACAATACTTACTTACGGTTTGATGATAACTTCCGGACAGAATAAGTTTAACAATTAAAGCAGCCGAAAAGCATATATATTATTTTAGTTTTTAAAAGAAATCCACTTAGATTTATCGTACAAACTAAAACATCATGTAGGACATTACTACTGGTACTAGAAGAAAGATGTCTTTCTTCTTCTTGTATACTGCATGAAGAAATATAAATTGGAAGTACACCATGTCCATATTTTGTGGTAATGTCAAAAGTTAAACTTCTTTATGCGTTACATTTTCAGTTAAACCCCAACAGTCCACAAAACGAGACCCCTGCTACAATACTTCCCGCCTTAAGATCTCTGACTTACCTTGAGCGACAATCGGAAAGAAAACGATTACAACGGCGGAGACCAAAGTGTAAACCACCAGTCGACTTCGCATTGTCATAAAAAATATCCACCAAGTGGTACCTACAATTCTTATTTTTGTGTTTTACTCATTCAGAATGACATTTTAAGTACCAACTGGATTCGTTCTTCCAAACGTAACTCATCAAACCCGCAACGAAAACTTGCTGCGTTAAACTGTAAACCTATACCGGTACGCACTCACAACACAGTAGCGACACCACCCTGCCATAATGTTAACGTTAATAAACTTGGACATCAATTTGCTAAGCATAAGTTGTGTTGTATCCTTCCGCGCACCAACCATGAAGTTGTTCTGAAATAACTTTCAAGAAGTTTGTCATCGTTTTATTCTCATATCCTTACGAAACTATATTATATAGAGAAATTATAGTGAAATCTTGAAAAATTTTAGTTTCAGATGTTAAGTTACAGCATTCTTAATACGCGCACTTACTTCTGAGTTACTTTTCATTCCTACGCCTATTGGTAACAATGCGCGTTGAATTCTTAGACTATCACATGCCACCTTCCAGAGTTTAGCGGAAAAGAGGAAAATTATTTATTTTATAAAAAGAAATACAAGCGTTGAAGAGCCTAATTTTATTTAACATGGTAAGATTTCAACGAATTGTATTAAAATATAGATTTCAATAAAAGTAAGATAAAAGTCGACTTATTTTGTCGTTCTAAAAAAAAAAACCTTTCAAAGACTGTGGTGATAAATAAATACCGCTCTTGTTATTTTGTTTTGGACGAGCAGAGGAACTTTTACGTAGACCCAGAAGAAAATGGCGTACAAAGAGTTAGCTCTCCATGATTGGTTGTAGTTCGTCTATAGACTAAATTAAGCCAGTGTAACAAACAGCACTTATAGCTCCAAATGTTTTTATATAATAATAATCAAGATAGTTAATAGTGAACTACTGAACGTTGTTATTTAACACGTGTGGATATAGTAACAAATATTTCATTCTTGAACGTTCCAGAATAAACATATATCATTTTCAGCAAGCTGTATTAAGCACGGTAAATAATCAGGTACAATAATTATAAATTTAAACACTTTATAAAAGTAAGTCAAATATCGAATAAACTTTTAGGGTTTAATTTAAGCTACTCTGGAAACAGTTTGGTTTGTTTTGAGTTTCGCGCAAAAGTACACGAGGGCTATCTGCACTAGTCATTCCTAAATTAGCAGTGTAAGACTAGAAGGAAGGCAACTAGTCGTCACCAACCACCGCCAACTATCAGACTACTCTTTTACGAGTGGGATTGACCGTCATATTATAATGCCTCTACTGTTGAAAGGGCGAGCATGTTTGGTACGACGGGGATTCAAACCCGCGATGCTGAGATTACGAGTGAAGTGCCTCAACCATCTGGCTCTCCATGAGCACCATAGTAGAGTTTAAAAACACGCAATATAATGAAATGAAACTTTGATTCTATATCAAATTCATCGAACTTTAGGAACACAAATATATATGACTCAGCAGATAGCCCGATGTGGCTTTGCTATAAGAAACATACACATGTATATATAGATATTTAGGTTTGCTGAAACATTCATACTTATTAAATTACGGCCGAACTTAACTTACTGATGTCTGAAACAACAAAAACTAGTAAATACTTACCAAAAGTCACAGTAACTGTACTATTCTATGTCCAAAAGAGCTTAATACTTACCAAAAGTCACAGTAACTGTACTATTCTATGTCCAAAAGAGCTTAATACTTCCCAAAAGTCACATTAACTGTATATTCTATGTCCAAAAGAGCTTAATACTTCCCAAAAGTCGCGGTAACTGTACTATTCTATGTCCAAAAGAGCTTAATACTTCCCAAAAGTCACAGTAACTGTACTATTCTATGTTCGCAAGGAAGCAGTGACTTCTTTAAAGTACAGTCACTTAGTTTTAGTCATATATATATATATCATTTGACTCTCGAGTATAATTTTCGTTTCTTTAGTGTAAGCTTTAAGAACTAAAGTGCTTGTTGTTCATTGGTTTACATGCCGTATCACAGTTAAGGCACACCATAAGATTGTGATATTGTTTTTATAAAACAGATGGATCACTTGATGTCCTTGGAATAACTTGAGTGTCAGTCAGTGGTAGTAACAATTATTTTAACTGCCAAATATTTTGTAAGATAAAAACGTATTTAACCTCTGATTACAAACGTTTCACGTAATATTTTGATTTTTCTTTTTTTGTTTGTTTGTTTTTGAATTTCGCACAAAGCTACACGAGGGCTATCTGCGCTAACCGTCTCTAATTTTGCAGTATAAGACTAGAGAGGAGGCAGCTAGTAATCAACATCCACCGCCAACTCTTAGACTACTCTTTTACAAACGGACTGACCGTCACTTATATAACGCCCCCACGGCTGAAAGGGCGAGCATGTTTGGCGCGACGGGGATGCAAACCCGCGACCCTCAGATGACGAGTCGCACGTCTTAACCCACATGGCCATGCCGGACCTTCTTTTGTTATGCGTAATTAATGGCTGCTAAATATCTAATGATATATTTAGGCTTCGGAAAAATATAAATCGTGTCTTCCCTCCGCGGCACTCATAGTGAGAAAAACACAGATATCCCATTGTGTTTAAAATTGAAACAAATAAGCAAGTAATTAAACCTGAAGCTGCTAAATTTGTTTCAGTTTTAATAAAACAGTTATTTTTATATTGTCTTCCAGAGGCTCAGCGGTAAGTCAGCTGGCTCAGAACACTAAAATCCGGGTTTTGATACCCGTGATGGGCAAAACATGGGATCAAGTGGTGTATGGAAGTGAAATAGAGTAGCGGTCAATAACGTTGTTTTTAATCCGACTGAGGTAATGGAAGTTTAAAAGGTACAAACTATAGACAGATCAGGTACGTGAACTTCTCATGAGACCAATGTTGAGTGACGCCGTTGGAAATGACAAGTTATTCTGACAGTATGAGATAGAAAGTCGACGAAGGTTCACACACTCCTAGCGTCGCGTGAAGCTCGAGCTCCACATGAGACCTGTACCTTGAGGGATATGCTCGTTAGCCAGTACACTTAGTGGGCAAAAAATGAATCTAGGAATTGGTTAACCTCAGGTAGAGACATTTTTTTTAAACTATATAATAATTGTATTTATTTTACTTAGACACAATATCTACCTTTATTTAAGAAACTCAATACAACACATTGAATTGTTTTGTTTGTTTTTTGGAATTTCGCACAAAGCTACTCTTTTACCAACGAATTATGGGATTGATCGTCACATTATAATGCCCCCACGGCTGGGAGGGCGAGCATGTTTGGCGCGACTCGGGCGCGAACCCGCGACCCTTAGATTACGAAGCGCACGCCTTAACACGCTAGGCCATGCCGGGCCCTAACACATTGAAAACAAGCTAATAATATGAAAACGTTAAGGCTAAGTACAATATGCTATCTACCTTTTCTTCTATATATGTAAGGCTAAATCTACGTAATTAGTTTGATAAGCTTGTGAAAATCCTGTGTTATTATCTTATATCAGATCATCCCTTAAGTAATGTCTGATTTTAGGTTTAGAAAAAGGGAAGGAATTTCAAACACTTTTAATGTTATTTAAACAATAATGTTATATTATTATTAATAACTTCCTGTCAGCGGTTCACAAGCTTCTGAATGTCACTTCTGTAACATTCTTAGGGTTTGGAGGAAAAGAATGTAGAGATGGTAGTTTTGACATCTTCATGTGTTACAAGCTGTTTACCATCAAGATAGTTCTGTAAACTTCAGAATGGATGATAATCAGATGGGACAAAGTCTGCAGAATAATGAAGATGTGGAAGTTTTTCCCAGTCTAGATCTTCAATCTTTACAGATGTGATTCTTGCTGTATGGGACCGTGCATCATCCTGGTGTAACACAATACCTTTATGATTGATCAAAGCAGGCATCTTTTCTTTCAGTGCAACATTTAAGCGCTCTACCTGTTGACAATGTAATCTGATATAATCGTTACATTGAGTGACAGCAACTCAAAGTGGATCACACCAACAATATTTCACCAAACGCTTAACAAGACTTTCCTAGGGTGAAGGTCCATTTTGGGCTGTGCTTTAGTCAGTTTACCTGCATTGAACCATTGTTTGCAGCACTTAACATTTTTATAAAATATCCATTTTTCATCTCCAGTCACAAACCTGTCCAAAAAAAGGTGAGTTACCTTCACGAGAGTGCACAGACGTGCAAATGTCCACTCTTGCTCTAAGGTTGGCTTCTGTCAAATCACGAGGGACCCATTTTCCAAGTTTTGACACCTTCCTAAGCTATTGCATTGACAGTGAACTGTTGAATAGGTTGAATTAAACTTCTGTACTAGTTCTTCAACTGTTACAACACAATCTTCATCAAGTGTAGCAAACAGCAAGTCATCATTAAACTCAACAGGATGACCTGAACGTGGCCCATCACTTAAGCTGTAGTCACCTGATCTGAACTTCTGAAACCACCTTCGACATTTTCTTTCATAGACAGACTCCGAACCATAAACACCTTGAATGTTTCGTGTAGTTTCTACTGCACTGTTGTCTTTTTTAAACTCATAAAACATTATATGTCTAATGTGCTCCTCAGACACATCCATCTTCATAAGGGTTTATTTGATTATTGATCTGAAAAAGTGGAGTTGGGTTAAATTCTTTTATTTGTCTGAACATTTTTATACACGTCCTACTACATATTTTAGTTATTAAAGACTTCTATAAAGACAGAAATAATGAGGCACTTTCTGTATTAAATTTTCGGACATTACTTATGGGATGACCTGCGACGTTACGAGGACTCCACCTAGCGGACTCATGAATGACTAGAAATGCATGTGATATTAATAATGTTGCCATGTTTGTAGAATAAGTTACACAATAACTAGATTTTATTTGTAGCTTATATTAGTTCCGTTGAAAAATTAAAATAATGGGATAACCAAAGAGAGCATAATATTGTTTTTTAAACTCCGAATTTGGTACAAACTGTTTCACCTGTTAGAAGACGATAAAAAGTACGGAAAGTAGCATTGTTGTTAGGATGGAAGGCGTAACAGAATATTAAATAAACAGATAGTTTAAACTGAATATTACATAGAAAGGTGTAACAGAATATAAAATAAATAGATAGTTTAAACTGAATATTAAATAAACAGATAGTTTAAACTGAATATTACATAGAAAGGTGTAACAGAATATAAAATAAATAGATAGTTTAAACTGAATATTAAATAAACAGATAGTTTGAACTGAATATTAAATAGAAAGGTGTAACAGAATATTAAATAAATAGATAGTTTAAACTGAATATTACATAGAAAGGTGAAACAGAATATTAAATAAATAGATAGTTGGAACTGAATATTAAATAGAAAGGTGAAACAGAATATTAAATAAACAGATAGTTTAAACTGAATATTACATAGAAAGGTGAAACAGAATATTAAATAAACAGATAGTTGGAACTGAATATTAAATAGAAAGGTGAAACAGAATATTAAATAAACAGATAGTTGGAACTGAATATTACATAGAAAGGTGAAACAGAATATTAAATAGATAGTTTAAACTGAATATTAAATAGAAAGGTGTAACAGAATATTAAATAGATAGTTTAAACTGAATATTAAATAGAAAGGTGCCACAGAATGTTAAATAAACAGATAGTTGGAACTGAATATTAAATAGAAAGGTGAAACAGAATATTAAATAAACAGATAGTTGGAACTGAATATTACATAGAAAGGTGTAACAGAATATTAAATAGATAGTTTAAACTGAATATTAAATAGAAAGGTGCCACAGAATGTTAAATAGATAGTTTAAACTGAATATTAAATAGAAAGGTGTAACAGAATATTAAATAGATAGTTTAAACTGAATATTAAATAGAAAGGTCTAACAGAATATTAAATAGAAGGGTACTTTTAACTGAATAGAAGCAGAAAAAGAAAGAATATAACTGAGTAGAAGTAGAGAAAGAAAGGGTATAACTGAGTGGAAGTATAACAGAAAAGGGTATAACTGAGTGGAAGTATAACAGGAAAGGGTATAACTGAGTTGAAGTAGAGAAAGGAAGGGTATAACTGAGTGGAAGTATAACAGAAAAGGTATAACAGGTAGAAGTAGAAAGAAAGGGTATAACTAGTGGAAGATATATAACAGAAAAGGGTATAACTAGTAGAAGTAGAAAGGAAGGTATAACTAGTGGAAGAATATAACAGAAAAGAATTATAACTGAGTGGAAATATAACAGGAAAAGGGTATAACCGAGGTTGAAGTAGAAAGGAAGGGAATTATAACTAGGTGGAAGATATAACAGAAAAGGATTATAACTAGGTAGAAGTAGAGAAAAGGAAGAATTATAACCGGTGGAAGTATAACAGAAAAGGGTATAACTAGTAGAAGTAGAAAGGGAAGAATATAACCGAGTGGAGATATAACAGAAAAGGGTATAACCGAGTGGAAGTATAACAGGAAAGAATTATAACGAGTAGAAGTAGAAAGGAAGGAAGGAATTATAACTAGGTGGAAGTATAACAGAGAAAGAATTATAACTAGGTGGAAGTATAACAGGAAAAGGGTATAACTGAGTTAAGAGAGAAAGGAAGGGTATAACCGAGTGGAAGTATAACAGAAAAGGGTATAACTGAGTAGAAGTAGAAAAGAAAGGGTATAACTGAGTGGAAGTATAACAGAAAAGAATTATAACCGAGTAAAGTAGAGAAAGGAAGAATTATAACTAGGTGGAAATATATAACAGAAAAAAATTATAACCGAGTGGAAGTATAACAGGAAAGGGTATAACCGAGTAGAAAGAAAAGGAAGGAATATAACTAGGTGGAAGTATAACAGAAAAGAATTATAACTAGTGAAGTAGAAAGGAAGGGTATAACTGAGTGGAAGTATAACAGAAAAAATTATAACCGAGTAGAAGTAGAAAGGAAGGGTATAACTGAGTGGAAATTATAACAGAAAAGGATTATAACTAGGTAGAAGTAGAAAGGAAGGATTATAACTAGGTGGAAGTATAACAGAAAAGGGTATAACTAGTAGAAGTAGAAAAGGAAGGAATATAAACGAGTGGAAGTATAACAGGAAAATTATAACTGAGTTAAGTAGAAAAGGAAGGGAATATAACTAGTGGAAGTATAACAGGAAAAGGGTATAACTAGGTGGAAATATAACAGGAAAGGGTATAACTGAGTAGAGTAAAGAAAATGAAGGGTATAACTGAGTGGAAGTATAACAGGAAAGGGTATAACTGAGCAGAAGTAGAGAAATGAAGGGTATAACTGAGTGGAAGTATAACAGGAAAGGGTATAACTGAGCAGAAGTAGAGAAATGAAGGGTATAACTGAGTGGAAGTATAACAGAAAAGGGTATAACTGAGCAGAAGTAGAGAAATGAAGGGTATAACTGAGTGGAAGTATAACAGGAAAGGGTATAACTGAGCAGAAGTAGAGAAAGGAAGGGTATAACTGAGTGGAAGTATAACAGAAAAGGGTATAACTGAGTGGAAGTAGAGAAAGGAAGGGTATAACTGAGTGGAAGTATAACAGAAAAGGGTATAACTAACTATAAATAGAAAGGAAGGGTATAACTGTGTAGAAGTAAAAAGATAAATTGTTAAAAGAGTGGATAGTAAGGAGAAACGTTGTCCTATCGACTTTTGTTTGTGAGAATGTGAAACCTTACGTTGATCAGGTAAAAATAATACGTAAGAAGCCATTTTTCAATGGTGTTTCTTCATCTGAGAAATTTGTAAAAGAAGCTAAGTTTGGATTAGGTTCCTACACACACTCAGGGTATCTCGGAAAGGGTGTTGAAAACTATTGTAGACTTAAACCTGAGTAAAATCCAAGAAAGCGTGGGAACTTTGTACTGATGTTTCACCAGGAATCTTAACAACACGTGCCCTTTGAACCCTAACACACTGCAGCTGTCGCCACATGATGGCACCAGAAGCTTAATGTCTCCTCTCGCTGGATTCAAAGGTTTTTTGTCGGATTTTTGCGTAGCAGTTTTTTTAAAAAAACTCTTTAGAGCACATGTGTATCTCCAGAAATAGACGTCTTGTTTGTTGTCACATGTGTCCGTGTAGAGGTTTATTGTGATGAAACAATGTTGCACCAGAGATATATTCAAGACTATTCCTCAACCGTAATATAGACAGATAATGTTAGCTCGGAATACAGACAGAGAAACGAATGTTTACTCATTGAATCATCTACCTGATTCTTTGGCAAAGCTTTAGTGATAAATAAATGTTAACTCTGGTCCGGTCAGATAAACCATATGATGAAGTTGTTATCAGACAACGTGTGCTAAGCTTTATTTGATCAGGTCCTGGAAACTTTAGAGACAATGTCGTCTATCCTGCAAACACGTTCAACATGGTTAATAAAACAGAGGTTTGTCATACTGTGATTAATACATCCAGAGATTTATAATTTATGTATAACGTGATCGGTATAAGGAGAGGTTCATTGTTATAACATGATCGGTGTAAGATGAGGTTCATTGTTATAACATGATCGGTGTAAGATGAGGTTCATTGTTATAGCATGATCGGTGTAAGATGAGGTTCATTGTTATAACATGATCGGTATAAGGTGAGGTTCATTGTTATAACATGATCGGTGTAAGATGAGGTTCATTGTTATAACATGATCGGTATAAGATGAGGTTCATTGTTATAACATGATCGGTGTAAGATGAGGTTCATTGTTATAACATGATCGGTATAAGGAGAGGTTCATTGTTATAACATGATCGGTATAAGATGAGGTTTATTGTTATAACATGATCAGGATAAGGAGAGGTTTTCAGTTACAATATGATAGGTATAACAAAACGTTTATAGTTATAGTACAGTTGACACAAATGTAGATTTATAGCTATAATATGGTTCCTACAAATGTAGGTTTACAGCTATACCATGGACCATGTATGTGGATGTTTAGGCACGTGTAGAACTACAGTGTCTATAGCATGATACATATTTTACCCAGATGTACATATTTCTATGACACAAACACATGTGGATGTTTTTATACCCGGAAGTGCAAAATTATGTGATTTTTGTTTTCATTCATTCACTAGATCGCATGGGCAAAATATAAAATAAAAAGTTGATTCTGATAAATTAAAAAACGCATCGTTTTATTTATTGTGGGAGTTCTTATGAAGAGAATTAAACATAGAAAATATGACGTCTTATGATCAACATCAAACATGGTAAATATGGCGTCTTATGAAGAGTAATAAACATGGAAAATATGGCGTCTTATGAAGAGCATTAAACATGGAAAATATGGCGTCTTATGAAGAGCATTAAACATGGAAAATATGGCGTCTTGTGATCAACATAAAACATGGAAAATATAAACTGGAAACAGCAGCAGACCGAGCAACAACAAGAAACATCTTCAAGGAATATGTTTGAGCTCCAAATAACCATTAGAGAAATGTAACTGATTCATAACAATGGCTGGTTTTTAATGAAAGAAACCCTGGAAAAGAACTTCATACAAAAGATTGGACAACTTACTGCATCCTAAAACAACTTATTATGTTGCCCAATATTTCACAATATTAGCAATAGTGGTCTAGACGAAGTGGTTGGTGGAAACCGAGTGGAAATGCTAGTACTCTTGTTTGTTTAAAGGGTTTCTATTGGATGGTGGAAACCGAGTGGAAATGCTAGTACTGTTGTTTGTTTAAAGGGTTTCTATTGGTTGGTGGAAACCGAGTGGATATACCAGCATTGTTATTTGTTTAAAGGGTTTCCATTGGTTGGTGGACTCTGTGTGGATATGCTAGCATTGTTGTTTCTTTAAAGGGTTTGTAGAGACATGGTAGAGTTTAATGGAAGATTCCTGTTTTGATTTCTTCATTATGACGGATGTTGATTACATCATTTTATATACTTCAAGATAATCAACACATCCATTTAAAACTGTTTATTTTATTTTTGTAAAACAGTTCCTTAGATCATCTTATCCTTTTGAGACCCACGCACCAAGATTGGTTCCTTAAAAGTTGTACTTGACTTTGACGTATTTAAATGTACACTTGTAATTTTACCTTATAAGCGACATTTCACAAACGTTATAAAAAACAACAATCAAGCCATAAACGTAAGTGGACATATCACTTAGTCCAGTTAATGGTCGCACAACGAACTAAGTTGTTCCTCATTGAACCAAACATTAAATCATCAATACCTGATTATAGAATTAACTAAAGGAAATATAGGATTATATTGAATCGACAAGACAGAGTGGGGAAGACAGTAATGTAAGGATTTTATTTTCCATGTAAAGTCGAAATGTCTTCTTCATTAGCTGGATCAAGTGATATGTCCACTTTCATCTTATCGTGTTTGATAGCCAGTCCTTCAAAGCTTGTTTTTTATCTAACGATAAATTTGTTTCCTAATACTTCCTTGATTATGTTTTTTATAAAACAGTGAACCTGGGTTACTAGATTATCGAGTGTACTCTAAAGCTTTATAAATTTTACTTAGAATTATAATAAAACAAATAATAAAACTCGTGTAGACTGTTATGTTATATCAAATCATGATAAAAATATATTTACTGGCAGAACTACATAGTCTGTTAAAGAAAGCTAATGGTGAACGAAAATAAGAACTCAGTTTTGGCCCTTTGCTGAATGTGGGACGCTCTGGATAACTGAAAAGCGGCACATATTATGCCAGTTAGCTCTTCACATATAGCTTATGATGACCTGTAGAGAAGAAAGTCCAGATGACTTTTGTATTACTTTAATACCGATGTCTGTGCCATTCCTACATAAGGGTGTATGCGTGTGTTTCCTTATAGCAATGCCACACCGGGCTATGTGCTTTGTCCACCGAGGGGAATCGAACCCTTGATTTTAGTGTTTTAAATTCGAAGACTTACCGCTGTCCCAGTGGGGGACCCTACATAAGGAGAGCTAGCGCATTGTCCGATAACATATATATGTCGAGTGATTTAAGATAAACATAACATTTTACAGCATGTGTGGTAACTTTAACATTATCCATCAGTTTTTATACCGTTCATTACCAGTGAGTGGTATTGTGGTACTAAACTGAATAGTAATATTATTTTATAACGTTGTCTTTTGGCTGTTACAACACTCAATATAAAGAAATGACCACAAAAATTGGGAAGAGTCCCTCACGTTATACATAAAACACACAGGAACCCAAGGGTGTTAATTGGCAGTGAGAGAACTGGGAGATACTGCAGTGGACTATTAAATTATTATGTGTTGGCTTGGAGGCCCGGCATGGACAGGCGTTCGACTCGTAACCTAAGGGTCAGTGGTTCAAATCCCCGTCGCACTAAACATGTTCGCCTTCTCAGCCGTGGGGGCGTTATAATGTAACGGTCAGTCCCACTATTCGTTTGTAGCCCAAGAGTTGGCGGTGGGTGGTGATGATTAGCTGCCCTCCCTCTAGTCTTACACTACTAAATTAGGGACGGCTAGCACAGATAGCCCGCGTGTAGCTTTGCGCGAAATTCAACAAGAACAAACTTGTTTTAGCTTGGAAGGGGGAGAGAGACCCGATATGAGTGGGAAGTGTGGGCGGGGAATGACAAGAAGATACGAGGAAAAGAGAAGTGATCGACAGACGGGCCATCCCCTGATAGAGACCTGTAGATCCAAATACCATGAGAGTCAGGTAGACATCCGCACCAAGCATTAATACGTTTGGATTCTGTTACGTGTGATGTTGTTTTTGAATTAAGCACAAAGCTACGCAATGGGCTATCTGTGCTCTGCCCACCACAGGTATCGAAACCCGGTTTTTAGCGTTGTAAGTTCGCAGACATACCGCTGAGCCACGGCCTTGGTGAGAATTCGTGTAGCCCCAAACAACAATATTACAGTTTCTACGACTACAAAGGACCAGGAGTGGTCTAATAATTAGTGTATTCACTCTGTGAATTTGAGGGTTCGTGACTCAAGTCCAATTGCTGCAATAACACATTCCGTGTTTTTGAGCCTTGGGTGTAGTATAAAAGTAACAGTCAAACACCACCACTGTATAAGACAAAAGTAGCCCAGTAGTTGGGCGGTAACACCACACAGCAAAGACCAGATTTGAAATATCTTTAAAATTATGACTGCTGAAAATAATAAGTGATTTATTACGGTGTAGAAGACAAACTGTGCTCCTGCGTGGTCATATATCAAACTGTCTTTGTTACGCACGTGGACACTGGACTTGAACTGACAAAAATAAAATAGCAACTAATTCTATTATGGAGCGCGTGCACCACTTATAACAGCACGCGGCCAACGTAGAGAAAGTGAGATGTTGAGGCCAGAAGGCTCACAACTGTAGGTGTTACATCTGTAGCACCTCGATGAAATCTCTAGGGATTTCGAACGTTGCTGCTTTTAGCTATTTCTCACGTAAAGATAGTCATTTTATTGAACTAGTTTCAAACGTAAACCGAGTAACTACTGAACAAATTCAACAGACACGGGCGTTCTGCTCTGTTGACGAGAATACGACAAAGTAAAATGGTTATTATAGGCCAGATGTGTCAAACGCTGAGTTATATCAAATAACCACACGAATATATAACATACTTGTAAGGGTACATAAAATAAACGTGAGAACATATAATGTTCACTTATTGGGTACATAAACAAACGAGTACATAACATACTTGTATTATGTATATAAACTTAACAAACAGGTATATACAAATTATGCATTGTTTATATCAAAGAAACATTGGAGAATTTGATTTTAGAGAAACATATTAATGTGTTTTACAAGAAAACTGTAATAATAAATATCATAGAAAAACACGAACATTTAATGTCCAAGTATGACAGAAACATTTGTTATCGATATATAATATCATAGAAAAACACAAACATTTAATGTCCAAGTATGACAGAAACATTTGTTATCGATATATAATATCACAGAAAAACACAAACATTTAATGTCCAAGTATGACAGAAACATTTGTTATCGATATATAATATCACAGAAAAACACGAACATTTAATGTCCAAGTATGACAGAAACATTTGTTATCGATATATAATATCACAGAAAAACACGAACATTTAATGTCCAAGTATGACAGAAACATTTGTTATCGATATATAATATCATAGAAAACACAAACATTTAATGTCCAAGTATGACAGAAACATTTGTTATCGATATATAATATCACAGAAAAACACAAACATTTAATGTCCTAGTATGACAGAAACATTTGTTATCGATATATATAATTTTATTATGTTGAATTATTGTACGGAAACTGTTTCGCATTGTTAACTTCATTTATGGTTTAGAACTAACCTAAACCTCCTTAGCTGCTCGAACTTCATGCGATATTAGGGTTAGGACCAGAAATATCGTTAACAGCGAAATTATACAACTGATCGAACAAATAATTCTAATATATATAAACAAGTATATAAAAAGTGTATTCAATTACCCATAACCAGTAGCTGGTTACTCTTCGGTTTCGCTGTAAAGTACAAAAGTTGCGTTGATCAGAAGTTAACGTTAATTAAATAATTTAGTGTCAGAGAAATGTGTTAGAGTTTAATATAAAATACATTTAATATCAAGATAATATACACAAATATTTAATATCAAAGTAATAAATACACAAATATTTAATATCAAAGTAATAAATACACAAATATTTAATCTCAAAATACTACGCACAAACACTTAATATCAATGTAACATTAAATATAAAACACACAAACATTTAATGTATAAACAAAAATTATTAATATTGATGGATTGCTCAAGTGTTTCGTTGTTGTTTTACCCTCAGATAACACTACGGTTTATATTATATACATGTATATACAATAGTTTATTAATAAAACATTTATATATTTATAAATGTTGATATGAAGCAAGAAGCTAAATAGATTTTATGTGTGTGATGGTTGTACACATAACCCATTGTGTAGCTTTGTACTTAACACCAACCAAACTAAACTCTAAGTGGGTGTGATGGTTGTACACATAACACATTGTGTAGCTTTGTACTTAACACCAACCAAACTAAACTCTAGGTGTGTGTGATGGTTGTACATATTGCCCATTGTGGAGCTTTGTACTTAACACCAACCAAACTAAACTCTAAGTGGGTGTGATGGTTGTACATATTGCCCATTGTGGAGCTTTGTACTTAACACCAATCAAACTAAACTCTAGGTGAGTGTGATGGTTGTACACATAACCCATTGTGGAGCTTTGTACTTAACACCAACCAAGCTAACCTCTTGGGGTGTGTGATGGTTGTACACATAATTCATTGTGTAACTTTGTATTTAACACCAACCAAATTAAACTCTAGGTGTGTGTGATGGTTGCACAGATATCCCATTGTGTAGCTTTGTACTTAACACCAACCAAATTAAACTCCAGGTGTGTGTGATGGTTGTACACATAACCCATTGTGGAGCTTTGTACTTAACACCAACCAAACTAAACTCTAGGTGAGTGTGATGGTTGTACACATAACCCATTGTGTAGCTTTGTACTTAAAACAAACCAAACTAAACTCTAGGTGTGTGTGATGGTTGCACACATAACCCATTGTGGAGCTTTGTACTTAACACCAACCAAATTAAACTCTAGGTGGTTGTGATGGTTGTACACATAACCCATTGTGTAGCTTTGTACTTAAAACCAACCAAACTAAACTCTAGGTGTGTGTGATGGTTGCACACATAACCCATTGTGTAGCTTTGTACTGAACACCAACCAAACTAAATTCTAGGTGTATGTGATGGTTGTACACATAACCCATTGTGGAGCTTTGTACTTAACACCAACCAAACTAATCTCTAGGTGAGTGTGATGGTTGTACACATAACCCATTGTGTAGCTTTGTACTTAACACCAACCACACTAATCTCTAGGTGAGTGTGATGGTTGTACACATAACCCATTGTGTAGCTTTGTATTTAACACCAACCAAACTAAACTCTAGGTGAGTGTGATGGTTGTACACATAACCCATTGTGTAGCTTTGTACTTAAAACCAACCAAACTAAACTCTAGGTGTGTGTGATGGTTGCACACATAACCCATTGTGTAGCTTTGTACTTAACACCAACCAAACTATACTCTAGGTGTATGTGATGGTTGTACACATAACCCATTGTGGAGCTTTGTACTTAACACCAACCACACTAAACTCTAGGTGTGTGTGATGGTTGCACAGAAAACTTATTGTGTAGCTTTGTACTTAACACCAACCAAACTAAACTCTAGGTGTGTGTGTGATGGTTGTACACATAACCCATTGTGGAGCTTTGTAATTAACACCAACCAAACTAAACTCAAGGTGGGTGTGATGGTTGTACACATAACCCATTGTGGAGCTTTGTAATTAACACCAACCAAACTAAACTCTAGGTGGGTGTGATGGTTGTACACATAACCCATTGTGGAGCTTTGTACTTAATACCAACCAAACTAAACTCAAGGTGGGTGTGATGGTTGTACACATAATCCATTGTGGAGCTTTGATTTAACACCTACCAAACTAAACTCTAGGTGAGTGTGATGGTTCTACACATAACCCATTGTGTAGCTTTGTATTTAACACCAACCAAACTAAACTCTAGGTGTGTGTGATGGATGTACACATAACCCATTGTAGAGCTTTGTACTTAACACCAACCAAACTAAACTCTAGGTGGTTGTGATGGTTGTACACATAACCCATTGTGTAGCTTTGTACTTAAAACCAACCAAACTAAACTCTTGGTGGGTGTGATGGTTGCACAGATATGCCATTGTGTAGCTTTGTATTTAACACCAACCAAACTAAACTCTAGGTGGGTGTGATGGTTGCACAGATATACTATTGTGTAGCTTTGTATTTAACACCAACCAAACTAAACTCTAGGTGGGTGTGATGGTTGTACATATTACCCATTGTGTTGCTTTGTACTTAACACCTACCAAACTAAACTCTAGGTGTGTGTGATGGTTGTAGACATAACACATTGTGGAGCTTTGTACTTAACACCAACCAAACTGAACTCTAGGTGTGTGTGATGGTTGCAAAGACAACTCATTGTGTAGCTTTGTACATAACACCAACCAAACTAAACTCTAGGTGTGTGTGATGGTTGTACACATAACCCATTGTGTAGCTTTGTACATAACACCAACCAAACTAAACTCTAGGTGGGTGTGATGGTTGCACAGATATCCCATTGTGTAGCTTTGAATTTAACACCAACCAAACTAAACTCTAGGTGTGTGTGATGGTTGCACAGATATCCCATTGAGTAGTTTTGTACTTAACACCAACCAAACTAAACTCTAGGTGTGTGTGATGGTTGTACACAGAACCCATTGTGTAGCTTTGTACTTAACACCAACCAAATTAATCTGTTCGTGAGTGTGATTGTTGTACACATAACACATTGTGGAGCTTTGTACTTAACACCAACCAAACTAAACTCTAGGTGTGTGTGATGGTTGCACAGACAACTCATTGTGTAGCTTTGTACTTTACACCTACCAAACTAAACTCTAGATGTGTGTGATGGTTGTACACATAACCTATTGTGGAGCTTTGTATTTAACACCTACCAAATTAAACTCTAGGTGTGTGTGATGGTTGTACACATAGCACATTGTGGAGCTTTGCACTTAACACCAACCAACCAAACTAAACTCTAGGTGGGTGTGATGGTTGCACAGGTATCCCATTGTCTAGCTTTGTATTTAACACCAACCAAACAAAACTCTAGGTGTGTGTGATGGTTGTACACATTACTAATTGTGTAGCTTTGTACTTAACACCAACCAAACTAAACTCTAGGTTGGTGTGATGGTTGCACAGATATCCCATTGTGTAGCTTTGTATTTAACACCAACCAAACTAAACTCTAGGTGGGTGTGATGGTTGCACAGATATACCATTGTGTAGCTTTGTACTTAACACCAACCAAACTAAACTCTAAGTGGATGTGATGGTTGCACAGATATCCCATTGTGTAGCTTTGTATTTAACACCAACCAAACTAAACTCCAGGTGTGTGTGATGGTTGCACAGATAACCGATTGTGTAGCTTTGTACTTAACACCAACCAAACTAAACTCTAGGTGTGTGTGATGGTTGTACACATAACCCATTGTGTAGCTTTGTACTTAACACCAACCAAACTAAAGTCTAGGTGGGTGTGATGGTTGTACACATAACCCATTGTGTAGCTTTGTACTTAACACCAACCAAATTAAACTCTAGGTGTGTGTGATGGTTGTACACATAACCCATTGTGGAGCTTTGTACTTAACACCAACCAAATTAAACTCCAGGTGTGTGTGATGGTTGTAGACATGACACATTGTGGAGCTTTGTACTTAACACCAACCAAACTGAACTCTAGGTGTGTGTGATGGTTGTACACATAACCCATTGTGGAGCTTTGTACTTAACACCAACCAAATTAAACTCTAGGTGTGTGTGATGGTTGTACACATAACCCATTGTGTAGCTTTGTACTTAACACCAACCAAACTAAAGTCTAGGTGGGTGTGATGGTTGTACACATAACCCATTGTGTAGCTTTGTACTTAACACCAACCAAATTAAACTCTAGGTGTGTGTGATGGTTGTACACATAACCCATTGTGGAGCTTTGTACTTAACACCAACCAAATTAAACTCCAGGTGTGTGTGATGGTTGCACAGAAAACCCATTGTGTAGCTTTGTACTTATCACCAACCAAACTAAACTCTAGGTGTGTGAGATGGTTGTACACATAACACATTGTGGAGCTTTATACTTAACACCAACAAAATTAAACTCTTGGTGTGTGTGATGGTTGCACAGAAAACCCATTGTGTAGCTTTGTACTTAACACCAACCAAGCTAACCTCTTGGGGTGTGTGATGGTTGTACACATAATTCATTGTGTAGCTTTGTATTTAACACCAACCAAATTAAACTCTAGGTGTGTGTGATAGTTGCACAGATATCCCATTGTGTAGCTTTGTACTTAACACCAACCAAATTAAACTCCAGGTGTGTGTGATGGTTGCACAGATAACACATTGTGAAGCTTTGTACTTAACACCAACCAAACTAATCTCTAGATGAGTGTGATGGTTGTACACATAACCCATTGGTTAGCTTTGTACTTAAAACCAACCAAACTAAACTTTTGGTGGGTGTGATGGTTGCACAGATATGCCATTGTGTAGCTTTGTATTTAACACCAACCAAACTAAACTCTAGGTGGGTGTGATGGTTGCACAGATATACTATTGTGTAGCTTTGTATTTAACACCAACCAAACTAAACTCTAGGTGGGTGTGATGGTTGTACATATTACCCATTGTGTTGCTTTGTACTTAACACCTACCAAACTAAACTCTAGGTGTGTGTGATGGTTGTAGACATAACACATTGTGGAGCTTTGTACTTAACACCAACCAAACTGAACTCTAGGTGTGTGTGATGGTTGCAAAGACAACTCATTGTGTAGCTTTGTACTTAACACCAACCAAACTAAACTCTAGGTGGGTGTGATGGTTGCACAGATATACTATTGTGTAGCTTTGTATTTAACACCAACCAAACTAAACTCTAGGTGTGTGTGATGGTTGTACACATAACCCATTGTGTAGCTTTGTACATAACACCAACCAAACTAAACTCTAGGTGGGTGTGATGGTTGCACAGATATCCCATTGTGTAGCTTTGAATTTAACACCAACCAAACTAAACTCTAGGTGGGTGTGATGGTTGTGTAGCTTTGTACTTAACACCTACCAAACTAAACTCTAGGTGTGTGTGATGGTTGCACAGATATCCCATTGTGTAGCTTTGTACTTAACACCAACCAAACTAAACTCTAGGTGTGTGTGATGGTTGTACACAGAACCCATTGTGTAGCTTTGTACTTAACACCAACCAAATTAATCTGTTCGTGAGTGTGATTGTTGTACACATAACACATTGTGGAGCTTTGTACTTAACACCAACCAAACTAAACTCTAGGTGTGTGTGATGGTTGCACAGACAACTCAATGTGTAGCTTTGTACTTTACACCTACCAAACTAAACTCTAGATGTGTGTGATGGTTGTACATATTACCCATTGTGTTGCTTTGTACTTAACACCTACCAAACTAAACTCTAGGTGTGTGTGATGGTTGTAGACACAACACATTGTGGAGCTTTGTACTTAACACCAACCAAACTGAACTCTTGGTGGGTGTGATGGTTGCACAGATATGCCATTGTGTAGCTTTGTATTTAACACCAACCAAACTAAACTCTAGGTGGGTGTGATGGTTGCACAGATATACTATTGTGTAGCTTTGTATTTAACACCAACCAAACTAAACTCTAGGTGGGTGTGATGGTTGTACATATTACCCATTGTGTTGCTTTGTACTTAACACCTACCAAACTAAACTCTAGGTGTGTGTGATGGTTGTAGACATAACACATTGTGGAGCTTTGTACTTAACACCAACCAAACTGAACTCTAGGTGTGTGTGATGGTTGCAAAGACAACTCATTGTGTAGCTTTGTACATAACACCAACCAAACTAAACTCTAGGTGTGTGTGATGGTTGTACACATAACCCATTGTGTAGCTTTGTACATAACACCAACCAAACTAAACTCTAGGTGGGTGTGATGGTTGCACAGATATCCCATTGTGTAGCTTTGAATTTAACACCAACCAAACTAAACTCTAGGTGTGTGTGATGGTTGCACAGATATCCCATTGAGTAGTTTTGTACTTAACACCAACCAAACTAAACTCTAGGTGTGTGTGATGGTTGTACACAGAACCCATTGTGTAGCTTTGTACTTAACACCAACCAAATTAATCTGTTCGTGAGTGTGATTGTTGTACACATAACACATTGTGGAGCTTTGTACTTAACACCAACCAAACTAAACTCTAGGTGTGTGTGATGGTTGCACAGACAACTCATTGTGTAGCTTTGTACTTTACACCTACCAAACTAAACTCTAGATGTGTGTGATGGTTGTACACATAACCTATTGTGGAGCTTTGTATTTAACACCTACCAAATTAAACTCTAGGTGTGTGTGATGGTTGTACACATAGCACATTGTGGAGCTTTGCACTTAACACCAACCAACCAAACTAAACTCTAGGTGGGTGTGATGGTTGCACAGGTATCCCATTGTGTAGCTTTGTATTTAACACCAACCAAACAAAACTCTAGGTGTGTGTGATGGTTGTACACATTACTAATTGTGTAGCTTTGTACTTAACACCAACCAAACTAAACTCTAGGTTGGTGTGATGGTTGCACAGATATCCCATTGTGTAGCTTTGTATTTAACACCAACCAAACTAAACTCTAGGTGGGTGTGATGGTTGCACAGATATACCATTGTGTAGCTTTGTACTTAACACCAACCAAACTAAACTCTAAGTGGATGTGATGGTTGCACAGATATCCCATTGTGTAGCTTTGTATTTAACACCAACCAAACTAAACTCTAGGTGGGTGTGATGGTTGTACACATAACCCATTGTGTAGCTTTGTACTTAACACCAACCAAATTAAACTCTAGGTGGGTGTGATGGTTGTACACATCACCCATTGTGTAGCTTTGTACTTAACACCTACCAAACTAAACTCTAGGTGTGTGTGATGGTTGTAGACATGACACATTGTGGAGCTTTGTACTTAACACCAACCAAACTGAACTCTAGGTGTGTGTGATGGTTGTACACATAACCCATTGTGGAGCTTTGTACTTAACACCAACCAAATTAAACTCTAGGTGTGTGTGATGGTTGTACACATAACCCATTGTGTAGCTTTGTACTTAACACCAACCAAACTAAAGTCTAGGTGGGTGTGATGGTTGTACACATAACCCATTGTGTAGCTTTGTACTTAACACCAACCAAATTAAACTCTAGGTGTGTGTGATGGTTGTACACATAACCCATTGTGGAGCTTTGTACTTAACACCAACCAAATTAAACTCCAGGTGTGTGTGATGGTTGCACAGAAAACCCATTGTGTAGCTTTGTACTTATCACCAACCAAACTAAACTCTAGGTGTGTGAGATGGTTGTACACATAACACATTGTGGAGCTTTATACTTAACACCAACAAAATTAAACTCTTGGTGTGTGTGATGGTTGCACAGAAAACCCATTGTGTAGCTTTGTACTTAACACCAACCAAGCTAACCTCTTGGGGTGTGTGATGGTTGTACACATAATTCATTGTGTAGCTTTGTATTTAACACCAACCAAATTAAACTCTAGGTGTGTGTGATAGTTGCACAGATATCCCATTGTGTAGCTTTGTACTTAACACCAACCAAATTAAACTCAGGTGTGTGTGATGGTTGCACAGATAACACATTGTGAAGCTTTGTACTTAACACCAACCAAACTAATCTCTAGATGAGTGTGATGGTTGTACACATAACCCATTGGTTAGCTTTGTACTTAAAACCAACCAAACTAAACTTTTGGTGGGTGTGATGGTTGCACAGATATGCCATTGTGTAGCTTTGTATTTAACACCAACCAAACTAAACTCTAGGTGGGTGTGATGGTTGCACAGATATACTATTGTGTAGCTTTGTATTTAACACCAACCAAACTAAACTCTAGGTGGGTGTGATGGTTGTACATATTACCCATTGTGTTGCTTTGTACTTAACACCTACCAAACTAAACTCTAGGTGTGTGTGATGGTTGTAGACATAACACATTGTGGAGCTTTGTACTTAACACCAACCAAACTGAACTCTAGGTGTGTGTGATGGTTGCAAAGACAACTCATTGTGTAGCTTTGTACTTAACACCAACCAAACTAAACTCTAGGTGTGTGTGATGGTTGTACACATAACCCATTGTGTAGCTTTGTACATAACACCAACCAAACTAAACTCTAGGTGGGTGTGATGGTTGCACAGATATCCCATTGTGTAGCTTTGAATTTAACACCAACCAAACTAAACTCTAGGTGGGTGTGATGGTTGTGTAGCTTTGTACTTAACACCTACCAAACTAAACTCTAGGTGTGTGTGATGGTTGCACAGATATCCCATTGTGTAGCTTTGTACTTAACACCAACCAAACTAAACTCTAGGTGTGTGTGATGGTTGTACACAGAACCCATTGTGTAGCTTTGTACTTAACACCAACCAAATTAATCTGTTCGTGAGTGTGATTGTTGTACACATAACACATTGTGGAGCTTTGTACTTAACACCAACCAAACTAAACTCTAGGTGTGTGTGATGGTTGCACAGACAACTCAATGTGTAGCTTTGTACTTTACACCTACCAAACTAAACTCTAGATGTGTGTGATGGTTGTACACATAACCTATTGTGGAGCTTTGTATTTAACACCTACCAAATTAAACTCTAGGTGTGTGTGATGGTTGTACACATAGCACATTGTGGAGCTTTGCACTTAACACCAACCAACCAAACTAAACTCTAGGTGGGTGTGATGGTTGCACAGATATCCCATTGTGTAGCTTTGTATTTAACACCAACCAAACTAAACTCTAGGTGTGTGTGATGGTTGTACACATTACTAATTGTGTAGCTTTGTACTTAACACCAACCAAACTAAACTCTAGGTTGGTGTGATGGTTGCACAGATATCCCATTGTGTAGCTTTGTATTTAACACCAACCAAACTAAACTCTAGGTGGGTGTGATGGTTGCACAGATATACCATTGTGTGGCTTTGTACTTAACACCAACCAAACTAAACTCTAAGTGGATGTGATGGTTGCACAGATATCCCATTGTGTAGCTTTGTATTTAACACCAACCAAACTAAACTCTAGGTGGGTGTGATGGTTGTACACATCACCCATTGTGTAGCTTTGTACTTAACACCAACCAAATTAAACTCTAGGTGGGTGTGATGGTTGTACACATCACCCATTGTGTAGCTTTGTACTTAACACCTACCAAACTAAACTCTAGGTGTGTGTGATGGTTGTAGACATGACACATTGTGGAGCTTTGTACTTAACACCAACCAAACTGAACTCTAGGTGTGTGTGATGGTTGTACACATAACCCATTGTGGAGCTTTGTACTTAACACCAACCAAATTAAACTCTAGGTGTGTGTGATGGTTGCACAGAAAACCCATTGTGTAGCTTTGTACTTATCACCAACCAAACTAAACTCTAGGTGTGTGAGATGGTTGTACACATAACCCATTGTGGAGCTTTGTACTTAACACCAACCAAATTAAACTCTAGGTGTGTGTGATGGTTGCACAGAAAACCCATTGTGTAGCTTTGTATTTAACACCAACCAAGCTAACCTCTTGGGGTGTGTGATGGTTGTACACATAATTCATTGTGTAGCTTTGTATTTAACACCAACCAAATTAAACTCTAGGTGTGTGTGATAGTTGCACAGATATCCCATTGTGTAGCTTTGTACTTAACACCAACCAAATTAAACTCTAGGTGTGTGTGATGGTTGCACAGATAACCGATTGTGTAGCTTTGTACTTAACACCAACCAAACTAAACTCTAGGTGTGTGTGATGGTTGTACACATAACCCATTGTGTAGCTTTGTACTTAACACCAACCAAACTAATCTGTAGGTGAGTGTGATTGTTGTACACATAACACATTGTGAAGCTTTGTACTTAACACCAACCAAACTAAACTGTAGGTGTGTGTGATGGTTGTACACATAACACATTGTGGAGCTTTGTACTTAACACCAACCAAACTAAACTCTAGGTGTGTGTGATGGTTGTACACATAACACATTGTGGAGCTTTGTACTTAATACCAACCAAACTAAACTCTAGGTTTGTGATGGTTGCACAGAGAACTCATTGTGTAGCTTTGTACTTAACACCAACCAAATTAAACTCCAGGTGTGTGTGATGGTTGCACAGATAACCGATTGTGTAGCTTTGTACTTAACACCAACCAAACTAAACTCTAGGTGTGTGTGATGGTTGTACACATAACCTATTGTGGAGCTTTGTACTTAACACCAACCAAACTAATCTCTAGGTGTGTGTGATGGTTTTACACATAACCCATTGTGTAGCTTTGTACTTAACACCAACCAAATTAAACTCTAGGTGTGTGTGATGGTTGCACAGATATCCCATTGTGTAGCTTTGTACTTAACACCAACCAAATTAAACTCCAGGTGTGTGTGATGGTTGCACAGATAACCGATTGTGTAGCTTTGTACTTAACACCAACCAAACTAAACTCTAGGTTGGTGTGATGGTTGCACAGATATCCCATTGTGTAGCTTTGTATTTAACACCAACCAAACTAAACTCTAGGTGGGTGTGATGGTTGCACAGATATACCATTGTGTAGCTTTGTACTTAACACCAACCAAACTAAACTCTAAGTGGATGTGATGGTTGCACAGATATTTCATTGTGTAGCTTTGTATTTAACACCAACCAAACTAAACTCTAGGTGGGTGTGATGGTTGTACACATAACCCATTGTGTAGCTTTGTACTTAACACCAACCAAATTAAACTCTAGGTGGGTGTGATGGTTGTACACATCACCCATTGTGTAGCTTTGTACTTAACACCTACCAAACTAAACTCTAGGTGTGTGTGATGGTTGTAGACATGACACATTGTGGAGCTTTGTACTTAACACCAACCAAACTGAACTCTAGGTGTGTGTGATGGTTGTACACATAACCCATTGTGGAGCTTTGTACTTAACACCAACCAAATTAAACTCTAGGTGTGTGTGATGGTTGTACACATAACCCATTGTGTAGCTTTGTACTTAACACCAACCAAACTAAAGTCTAGGTGGGTGTGATGGTTGTACACATAACCCATTGTGTAGCTTTGTACTTAACACCAACCAAATTAAACTCTAGGTGTGTGTGATGGTTGTACACATAACCCATTGTGGAGCTTTGTACTTAACACCAACCAAATTAAACTCCAGGTGTGTGTGATGGTTGCACAGAAAACCCATTGTGTAGCTTTGTACTTATCACCAACCAAACTAAACTCTAGGTGTGTGAGATGGTTGTACACATAACACATTGTGGAGCTTTATACTTAACACCAACAAAATTAAACTCTTGGTGTGTGTGATGGTTGCACAGAAAACCCATTGTGTAGCTTTGTACTTAACACCAACCAAGCTAACCTCTTGGGGTGTGTGATGGTTGTACACATAATTCATTGTGTAGCTTTGTATTTAACACCAACCAAATTAAACTCTAGGTGTGTGTGATAGTTGCACAGATATCCCATTGTGTAGCTTTGTACTTAACACCAACCAAATTAAACTCCAGGTGTGTGTGATGGTTGCACAGATAACACATTGTGAAGCTTTGTACTTAACACCAACCAAACTAATCTCTAGATGAGTGTGATGGTTGTACACATAACCCATTGGTTAGCTTTGTACTTAAAACCAACCAAACTAAACTTTTGGTGGGTGTGATGGTTGCACAGATATGCCATTGTGTAGCTTTGTATTTAACACCAACCAAACTAAACTCTAGGTGGGTGTGATGGTTGCACAGATATACTATTGTGTAGCTTTGTATTTAACACCAACCAAACTAAACTCTAGGTGGGTGTGATGGTTGTACATATTACCCATTGTGTTGCTTTGTACTTAACACCTACCAAACTAAACTCTAGGTGTGTGTGATGGTTGTAGACATAACACATTGTGGAGCTTTGTACTTAACACCAACCAAACTGAACTCTAGGTGTGTGTGATGGTTGCAAAGACAACTCATTGTGTAGCTTTGTACTTAACACCAACCAAACTAAACTCTAGGTGTGTGTGATGGTTGTACACATAACCCATTGTGTAGCTTTGTACATAACACCAACCAAACTAAACTCTAGGTGGGTGTGATGGTTGCACAGATATCCCATTGTGTAGCTTTGAATTTAACACCAACCAAACTAAACTCTAGGTGGGTGTGATGGTTGTGTAGCTTTGTACTTAACACCTACCAAACTAAACTCTAGGTGTGTGTGATGGTTGCACAGATATCCCATTGTGTAGCTTTGTACTTAACACCAACCAAACTAAACTCTAGGTGTGTGTGATGGTTGTACACAGAACCCATTGTGTAGCTTTGTATTTAACACCAACCAAATTAATCTGTTCGTGAGTGTGATTGTTGTACACATAACACATTGTGGAGCTTTGTACTTAACACCAACCAAACTAAACTCTAGGTGTGTGTGATGGTTGCACAGACAACTCAATGTGTAGCTTTGTACTTTACACCTACCAAACTAAACTCTAGATGTGTGTGATGGTTGTACACATAACCTATTGTGGAGCTTTGTATTTAACACCTACCAAATTAAACTCTAGGTGTGTGAGATGGTTGTACACATAGCACATTGTGGAGCTTTGCACTTAACACCAACCAACCAAACTAAACTCTAGGTGGGTGTGATGGTTGCACAGATATCCCATTGTGTAGCTTTGTATTTAACACCAACCAAACTAAACTCTAGGTGTGTGTGATGGTTGTACACATTACTAATTGTGTAGCTTTGTACTTAACACCAACCAAACTAAACTCTAGGTTGGTGTGATGGTTGCACAGATATCCCATTGTGTAGCTTTGTATTTAACACCAACCAAACTAAACTCTAGGTGGGTGTGATGGTTGCACAGATATACCATTGTGTGGCTTTGTACTTAACACCAACCAAACTAAACTCTAAGTGGATGTGATGGTTGCACAGATATCCCATTGTGTAGCTTTGTATTTAACACCAACCAAACTAAACTCTAGGTGGGTGTGATGGTTGTACACATCACCCATTGTGTAGCTTTGTACTTAACACCAACCAAATTAAACTCTAGGTGGGTGTGATGGTTGTACACATCACCCATTGTGTAGCTTTGTACTTAACACCTACCAAACTAAACTCTAGGTGTGTGTGATGGTTGTAGACATGACACATTGTGGAGCTTTGTACTTAACACCAACCAAACTGAACTCTAGGTGTGTGTGATGGTTGTACACATAACCCATTGTGGAGCTTTGTACTTAACACCAACCAAATTAAACTCTAGGTGTGTGTGATGGTTGCACAGAAAACCCATTGTGTAGCTTTGTACTTATCACCAACCAAACTAAACTCTAGGTGTGTGAGATGGTTGTACACATAACCCATTGTGGAGCTTTGTACTTAACACCAACCAAATTAAACTCTAGGTGTGTGTGATGGTTGCACAGAAAACCCATTGTGTAGCTTTGTATTTAACACCAACCAAGCTAACCTCTTGGGGTGTGTGATGGTTGTACACATAATTCATTGTGTAGCTTTGTATTTAACACCAACCAAATTAAACTCTAGGTGTGTGTGATAGTTGCACAGATATCCCATTGTGTAGCTTTGTACTTAACACCAACCAAATTAAACTCCAGGTGTGTGTGATGGTTGCACAGATAACCGATTGTGTAGCTTTGTACTTAACACCAACCAAACTAAACTCTAGGTGTGTGTGATGGTTGTACACATAACCCATTGTGTAGCTTTGTACTTAACACCAACCAAACTAATCTGTAGGTGAGTGTGATTGTTGTACACATAACACATTGTGAAGCTTTGTACTTAACACCAACCAAACTAAACTGTAGGTGTGTGTGATGGTTGTACACATAACACATTGTGGAGCTTTGTACTTAACACCAACCAAACTAAACTCTAGGTGTGTGTGATGGTTGTACACATAACACATTGTGGAGCTTTGTACTTAATACCAACCAAACTAAACTCTAGGTTTGTGATGGTTGCACAGAGAACTCATTGTGTAGCTTTGTACTTAACACCAGCCAAATTGAACTCCAGGTGTGTGTGATGGTTGCACAGATAACCGATTGTGTAGCTTTGTACTTAACACCAACCAAACTAAACTCTAGGTGTGTGTGATGGTTGTACACATAACCTATTGTGGAGCTTTGTACTTAACACCAACCAAACTAATCTCTAGGTGTGTGTGATGGTTTTACACATAACCCATTGTGTAGCTTTGTACTTAACACCAACCAAATTAAACTCTAGGTGTGTGTGATGGTTGCACAGATATCCCATTGTGTAGCTTTGTACTTAACACCAACCAAATTAAACTCCAGGTGTGTGTGATGGTTGCACAGATAACCGATTGTGTAGCTTTGTACTTAACACCAACCAAACTAAACTCTAGGTGTGTGTGATGGTTGCACAGATAACCGATTGTGTAGCTTTGTATTTAACACCAACCAAACTAAACTCCAGGTGTGTGTGATGGTTGTACACATAACCCATTGTGTAGCTTTGTACTTAACACCAACCAAACTAATCTGTAGGTGAGTGTGATTGTTGTACACATAACCCATTGTGTAGCTTTGTACTTAACACCAACCAAACTAATCTGTAAGTGAGTGTGATTGTTGTACACATAACCCATTGTGTAGCTTTGTACTTAACACCAACCAAACTAAACTCTAGGTGTGTGTGATGGTTGCACAGAGAACTCATTGTGTAGCTTTGTACTTAACACCAACTAAACTAAACTCTAGGTGTGTGTGATGGTTGTACACATAACCCATTGTGTAGCTTTGTACTTAACACCAACCAAACTAAACTCTTGGTGGGTGTGATGGTTGCACAGATATCCCATTGTGTAGCTTTGTATTTAACACCAACCAAACTAAACTCTAGGTGGGTGTGATGGTTGTACACATAACCCATTGTGTAGCTTTGTACTTAACACCAACCAAACTAAACTCCAGGTGGGTGTGATGGTTTTACACATAACCCATTGTGTAGCTTTGTACTTAACACCAACTAAACTAAACTCTAGGTGGGTGTGATGGTTGCACAGATATCCCATTGTGTAGCTTTGTACTTAACACCAACCAAACTAAACTGTAAGTGAGTGTGATTGTTGTACACATAACCCATTGTGTAGCTTTGTACTTAACACCAACCAAACTAAACTCTAGGTGTGTGTGATGGTTGCACAGAGAACTCATTGTGTAGCTTTGTACTTAACACCAACTAAACTAAACTCTAGGTGTGTGTGATGGTTGTACACATAACCCATTGTGTAGCTTTGTACTTAACACCAACCAAACTAAACTCTTGGTGGGTGTGATGGTTGCACAGATATCCCATTGTGTAGCTTTGTATTTAACACCAACCAAACTAAACTCTAGGTGGGTGTGATGGTTGTACACATAACCCATTGTGTAGCTTTGTACTTAACACCAACCAAACTAAACTCCAGGTGGGTGTGATGGTTTTACACATAACCCATTGTGTAGCTTTGTACTTAACACCAACTAAACTAAACTCTAGGTGGGTGTGATGGTTGCACAGATATCCCATTGTGTAGCTTTGTACTTAACACCAACCAAACTAAACTCTAGGCGTGTGTGATGGTTGTACACATAACCCATTGTGTTGCTTTGTACTTAACACCAACCAAACTAAACTCTAGGTAGGTGTGATGGTTGTACACATAACGCATTGTGTAGCATTGTACTTAACACCAACCAAATTAAACTCTAGGTGTGTGTGATGGTTGTACACATCACCCATTGTGTAGCTTTGTACTTAACACCTACCAAACTAAACTCTAGGTGTGTGAGATGGTTGTACACATAACTCATTGTGTAGCTTTGTACTTAACACCAACCAAACTAAACTCTAGGTGGGTGTGATGGTTGCACAGATATCCTATTGTGTAGCTTTGTATTTAACAACAACCAAACTAAACTCTAGGTGGGTGTGATGGTTGTGTAGCTTTGTACTTAACACCTACGAAACTAAACTCTAGGTGTGTGTGATGGTTGCACAGATATCCCATTGTGTAGCTTTGTACTTAACACCAACCAAACTAAACTCTAGGTGTGTGTGATGGTTGTACACGTAACCCATTGTGTAGCTTTGTACTTAACACCAACCAAGCTAACCTCTTGGGGTGTGTGATGGTTGTACACATAATTCATTGTGTAACTTTGTATTTAACACCAACCAAATTAAACTCTAGGTGTGTGTGATGGTTGCACAGATATCCCATTGTGTAGCTTTGTACTTAACACCAACCAAATTGTACTCCAGGTGTGTGTGCTGGTTGTACACATAACCCATTGTGGAGCTTTGTACTTAACACCAACCAAACTAAACTCTAGGTGTGTGTGATGGTTGCACAGAGAACTCATTGTGTAGCTTTGTAGTTAACATCAATTAAACTAAACTCTAGGTGTGTGTGATGGTTGTACACATAACGCATTGTGTAGCTTTGTACTTAACACCAACCAAACTAAACTCTAGGTGATTGTGATTGTTGTACACATAACCCATTGTGTAGCTTTGTATATAACACCAACTAAACTAAACTCTAGGTGAGTGTGATGGTTGTACACATAACCCATTGTGGAGCTTTGTAGTTAACACCAACAAACTAAACTCTAGGTGTGTGTGATGGTTGTACACATAACCCATTGTGTAGCTTTGTACTTAACACCAACCAAACTAAACTCTTGGTGGGTGTGATGGTTGTACACATAACCCATTGTGTAGCTTTGTACTTAACACCAACCAAACTAAACTCTTGGTGGGTGTGATGGTTGCACAGATATCCCATTGTGTAGCTTTGTATTTAACACCAACCAAACTAAACTCTAGGTGGGTGTGATGGTTGTAAATATAACCCATTGTGTAGCTTTGTACTTAACACCAACGAAACGAAACTCCAGGTGGGTGTGATGGTTGTACACATAACCCATTGTGTACTTTGTACTTAACACCTACCAAACTAAACTCTAGGTGGGTGTGATGGTTGCACAGATATCCCATTGTGTAGCTTTGTACTTAACACCAACCAAACTAAACTCTAGGCGTGTGTGATGGTTGTACACATAACCCGTTTTGTAGCTTTGTACTTAACACCAACCAAACTAAACTCTAGGTGGGTGTGATGGCTGCACAGACAACTCATTGTGTAGCTTTGTACTTAACACGAACTAAACTAAACTCTAGGTGTGTGTGATGGTTGTACACATAACCCATTGTGTAGGTTTGTACTTAACACCAACCAAACTAAACTCTTGGTGGGTGTGATGGTTGCAGAGATATCCCATTGTGTAGCTTTGTATTTAACACCAACCAAACTAAACTCTAGGTGGGTGTGATGGTTGTACACATAACCCATTGTGTAGCTTTGTACTTAACACCAACCAAACTAAACTCCAGGTGGGTGTGATGGTTTTACACATAACCCATTGTGTAGCTTTGTACTTAACACCAACTAAACTAAACTCTAGGTGGGTGTGATGGTTGCACAGATATCCCATTGTGTAGCTTTGTACTTAACACCAACCAAACTAAACTCTAGGCGTGTGTGATGGTTGTACACATAACCCATTGTGTTGCTTTGTACTTAACACCAACCAAACTAAACTCTAGGTAGGTGTGATGGTTGTACACATAACCCATTGTGTAGCTTTGTACTTAACACCAACCAAATTAAACTCTAGGTGTGTGTGATGGTTGTACACATCACCCATTGTGTAGCTTTGTACTTAACACCTACCAAACTAAACTCTAGGTGTGTGAGATGGTTGTACACATAACTCATTGTGTAGCTTTGTACTTAACACCAACCAAACTAAACTCTAGGTGGGTGTGATGGTTGCACAGATATCCCATTGTGTAGCTTTGTATTTAACAACAACCAAACTAAACTCTAGGTGGGTGTGATGGTTGTACACGTAACCCATTGTGTAGCTTTGTACTTAACACCAACCAAGCTAACCTCTTGGGGTGTGTGATGGTTGTACACATAATTCATTGTGTAACTTTGTATTTAACACCAACCAAATTAAACTCTAGGTGTGTGTGATGGTTGCACAGATATCCCATTGTGTAGCTTTGTACTTAACACCAACCAAATTGAACTCCAGGTGTGTGTGCTGGTTGTACACATAACCCATTGTGGAGCTTTGTACTTAACACCAACCAAACTAAACTCTAGGTGTGTGTGATGGTTGCACACATAACGCATTGTGTAGCTTTGTACTTAACACCAACCAAACTAAACTCTAGGTGATTGTGATTGTTGTACACATAACCCATTGTGTAGCTTTGTATATAACACCAACTAAACTAAACTCTAGGTGAGTGTGATGGTTGTACACATAACCCATTGTGGAGCTTTGTAGTTAACACCAACAAACTAAACTCTAGGTGTGTGTGATGGTTGTACACATAACCCATTGTGTAGCTTTGTACTTAACACCAACCAAACTAAACTCTTGGTGGGTGTGATGGTTGCACAGATATCCCATTGTGTAGCTTTGTATTTAACACCAACCAAACTAAACTCTAGGTGGGTGTGATGGTTGTACACATAACCCATTGTGTAGCTTTGTACTTAACACCAACGAAACTAAACTCCAGGTGGGTGTGATGGTTGTACACATAACCCATTGTGTACTTTGTACTTAACACCTACCAAACTAAACTCTAGGTGGGTGTGATGGTTGCACAGATATCCCATTGTGTAGCTTTGTACTTAACACCAACCAAACTAAACTCTAGGCGTGTGTGATGGTTGTACACATAACCCGTTTTGTAGCTTTGTACTTAACACCAACCAAACTAAACTCTAGGTGGGTGTGATGGCTGCACAGACAACTCATTGTGTAGCTTTGTACTTAACACGAACTAAACTAAACTCTAGGTGTGTGTGATGGTTGTACACATAACCCATTGTGTAGCTTTGTACTTAACACCAACCAAACTAAACTCTTGGTGGGTGTGATGGTTGCAGAGATATCCCATTGTGTAGCTTTGTATTTAACACCAACCAAACTAAACTCTAGGTGGGTGTGATGGTTGTACACATAACCCATTGTGTAGCTTTGTACTGAACACCAACCAAACTAAACTCCAGGTGGGTGTGATGGTTGTACACATAACCCATTGTGTAGCTTTGTACTGAACACCAACCAAACTAAACTCTAGGTGTGTGTGATGGTTGTACACATAACCCATTGTGTAGCTTTGTACTGAACACCAACCAAACTAAACTCCAGGTGGGTGTGATGGTTGTACACATAACCCATTGTGTAGCTTTGTACTTAACACCAACCAAACTAAACTCTAGGCGTGTGTGATGGTTGCTCAGATAATCTACCGAATAACTTTGTATTTAACACCAACCGATCTAGCTTCTAGGTTTGATGGTTCCTGACTACTGCTTTAGAGTTTGATAAAATAATTTGACAAAGTTTTACACGTATGTAATGCTGGTCTTAACAGCGAACCCTGCCAGCAGTTTTAATTACACTTTTGGGCTTAGCTGGTCAAACCGTTTAGACTGATGTATTTGAATACATCCAAGGTCTCATAGGTTAATTCATTCTAACACTGCTGAAATAATTTCAACTTGCGTAATAAAATTTGATCGGGTGCACGTGCACCTGAAGCTTGGTATCATTGGTTCACAAAAAATATCGCTAATGAGAAACAAAAACGAAAGTAGAATAATTTACTATAATCTTTTGCCGAAATTAATTTCAAATGTTGCATCTATTGAGATTTCCTTCTTACAAAATAAGAAAGTGAGTTCTAATGTGTTCGAAACGTCACAGTTTTCTTAATATTTGGGGTAATATCGATGAAAAGATGCTGACGTCGTATTCTTTATCAAATATTTGTTTTTGTGTGTTCTCCATTTAAAGTGCGTTTCGTTACATCTTGTGATGAACGAATCATTCTTGACAAAGCCTCCTCTGTCAATAAGTGGGAAAAAAACATGGTCCCATTTAGCAGGACAGTGCGTGATTGGACGACTAGTGTTTCGTAAACCACTTTGTGATACGTTCTGTCATTATACAGATAAGGTGATTGACAGGTCTAACATTTAACTATCAAAGGTCACAGTTTGACATAAAGAATGAAGATGTGGGGGTTGGCATCTGTCAATATGGACATTAAAAAAACAACAAAAAAAACATTTTGCAACTGTTTAATCAAAGGAGTGTGGCTTAGTCTTCACCCACCCACGTGAAAGTTTTCCAATTCACAGACGAAAATGTTCGTCCTTCAAACTCTGCTTCTGATTGGTAGAAATAATTCCTCTGTTGAAATGGAGATGACTGGAGTATGTTAATAAACATACAAAATAGTCAGATGTAATCGTCTCTCTGAGATTGGCGCCGTTGAGACGATTTGTTATCTCCATAACTCCTTCTGTGGTTCTTATTTCACAGCAGATAATGGTTTTTGTTTTTCATATGCCTTAATGAAGAAGCTCAGAAGGTCGTTGTAATGTTGTGACCCACTTAGCTGGTACTTACGGTTTTTATGAAAAAAGGAAAAGAATCCATGCTTCCCAGTTCAATGTTCAACACGATGTCTTGGTCTGTGTTATAAAAATTAACTTCCCAGAATGGGCTTTGCATGGCTAGGTGGTTAAGGCACTCGACTCGTAGTCGTAGGATCGCGGGTTCGAATCCACGTCACACCAAACATGCTCGCCCTTTCAGCCGTGGGGGCGTTATAACGTGATGGTCAATCCCACTATTCGTTGGTAAAAGAGTACCCCAAGAGTTGGCGGTGGGTGGTGATGACCAGCTGCTTTCCCTCTAGTCTTGCACTGCTAAATTATGGACGGCTAGTGCAGATAGCCCTTGAATAGCTTTGCGCGAAATTTAAAACAAACAAACAAAAGCTTTGCGCGAAATTCAAAACAAACTAAACTTCCCAGAACTGGTCAAACTCTGAGTGATTATTATAGTATCAGATGAAATTAATAAATAAATGGTTTGTTTTATAATGACGCTTAAATCGAACAGAGGATGTTTGTTGTGATTCGTTGGATTGTATCTGTTCCAAACAAAATCAGGTTGTGCGTGCGATTCAGGCTTAAAATCTTATCCATTCCATTAAATGCTCGCAATTCGTTGTATTCATAAATCAGTCTTAAAGTCATAATTGTTCCATCAAATACTTTAAATCCGTTGTGCATGTAATCGAATGTTAATGAATGATTTGTTCCGTCAAGTATTTACTGTTTGTGAGACACAACTTATTGTATTTTTATTTCTAGATTTTGTTAAATAAGATCCCTTGTTATATCAACCTAAATAATATTTTATACACACGTTCGAGATCCTGAGAATTCAAGTAAAGTCGTCCTTGTTTTCAACTGTCGATCAGGAGGAAAGTCGGTATCAGCACCCTCCGCCACGAGGCTTTGTTTGATCAAGTGACGTGAAACATCTGGTAGGCTAGGTAGAATAAGATAGGACGCGCAGAAAGAGGCTTGTAAAAAGTCAAAGCTGGAATCTGTTTCCCTGATCCACTCCAGGTTTCAAATAAGCTCTTTACTATTTACAAGTTAAGCTACAAATGATTTTCAAATTCCCGTCTGAACTTCTTGGAACAAGTGACTTTCCACTTACTCTTCGTGACTTGTTTGTAACATTTTAAGGTGACTAAGTTCACCTTCGCTGCCAGTTACATAAAGAAATTTATAAGCACGTACGATTAAAAGCAGTACTCTTAAATACGGGGCCGACATGGCCAAGTGCGTTAAGGCGTTCGACTCGTAATCCGAGGGTCGCGGGTTCGAATCCAAGTTACATCAAACATGCTCGCCCTTTCAGCCGTGAGGGCGTTATAATGTGACGGTCAATCCCACTATTCGTTGGTAAAAGAGTACCCAAGAGTTGGTGGTGGGTGGTGATGACTAGCTGCCTTCTTTCTAGTTTTACACTGCTAAATTAGGGACAGCTAATAGCCCTCGAGTAGCTTTGCGCGAAATTCAAAACAAACAAACAAACTCTTAAGTTCTCCAAACGTCCCGCACAAGAGGATAATAATTTCCATAAATAATTTAAATATTCTTATATATATGGTTCATCCAAAAATGAACTTTTAACCAAAGAATGTTCATCAAACGAACCCCCAGTTTTACAGTTGTTCTTACCAGCTATTTTTGATTTTGATGTACAGTTCATATTCCATCCAACATTAACTATAGTTTGTTGTACATTTAATTTTCCTAAATAACAGATGTTTATTTCATCCCCCCTACTTATTTGTACTTTTCTTTGGAATCATCATCTGTTTAAAGCCCTGACGCATCTAGATGCAAATGTGTTTCATGGAGATGTAATACTGTCTGTTTACGACAACAGCAGCTGTCTGGGTGTTGCATCAGCCGTTTGTTTGTTATAAATAGAAGTTCTTACTCAGAGTCAGTTTAAAAGATTATCTGCATGTAATAAAAGGTTTTAGTTTTTAGCAAGGCAGGTTGGTAGACGTAAATGTAATCAGTGAACTGTGAGTCGCTCTGTGTAGAGATATAGAGATTGTAGAAGAAGGAAGACACCTTCCACAGCAAATGATGACCACGTTCCAAAAACGTAAGATCGTTCACTGTTGTCCACAGATCTCATAAAAGTGTGAGAAGAAACTTTACGGATCACCGCACACACTGTCCGGTCCGGTCTTTTGTCCAGTTGGTCTCTCAATAAAATGTCCAAGAAGGAGCCCCCCTCCTCACCAATAAGACGAGGAAGATAAGGCTTAACTGGGCCAGAAAACGTGCTGACTGGACTAAAACAATCTGGAGAAAGGTGAACTTACCAGACGAATCGAAGTTCAACTCTTGGGTCTGATGGGAAGTTGTTGTTGTTGTGAATTAAGCACAAAGGTACTCAATTGGCTATCTGTGCTCTGCCCACCACGGGTATCAAAGCCCGGTTTTTAGCGTTGTAAGTCCACCGACGTACCGCTGAGCCACTGCGGGGCTAGATGGGAAGTACCTTCTGTGATGTCGATGTAGAAACAAGTTTCATCCAACATGTTTAAATGCAACTGTGAAACAGTTCGGATGATATGGGGATCCATCTCTTGCAATGAAACAGGACACCTGTATTTTGTGAAAGACATTGTCTACACCGACACGCACACCGGATTTCCCTAACTGCAGTTACTGTTAACAATTCAGGATCATTTTGGTCAAGCTGACCAATGAACATTCCAGGATGACAAGTGAGCACCTTTTAACCCCTAACATTTGTACCGTGCATTCTGTAACAAGGTACTGCAGCTTGTTAACCATGACTAGAGTATGACTTGTTGAAGGTATTTTTGTTAGTGGTGTTGGTGCCTGTAATCAATCTATATTCATTTATTTTCCAATGCCCTTTGGTACAAGAGGTATTCTTGTCTTGGAAGTTCCGAACCTCTGATCTGAACACATCTCTATAAGAACATTATATGTCAACCATTTCTCGGTGGCATCACAAGCACAATGTTGAAACGTAATTTTGATAAATGTCGTTTTACCACCATTTTTATCGCCTATTTCTCACGTGGCTTGCTAACTTGCTTGTTCAAATCATTTCACCGTAACGAACTCAACGAGTACTTCTCTGATGATGGAATTTGTAAGTTCACAAATTCCAAATTAAAGAGATATTAGACAAAAGCGAGTGGGCCCAGCATGACCAAGTGGTTAAGCCACTCCACTCGTAATGTGAGGGTCGCGGGTTCGAATCCCCGTCACACCACACATGTTCGCCCTTTCAGCCGTTGGGGTGTTGATAATTTTACGGGCAATCCCAAAGAGTCCAAGAGTTTGTAATGGGTAGTGATGACTAGCTACATTCTCCCTAGTCTTATACTACAAAATTAGTGACGGTTAGCGCAGATAGCCCTCGTGTAGCTTTGCGCGAAATTGAAAAACAAAAGCGGTTTTAAGGCCTGCGCGAAAAACGATATTGATGCAATTACAGCTGCAAATGTGAAGAATGGATTTTAGTAACAAGTTTCGAACCCGTGATCTAGTCCGATACGCTAGCGTTCAGACAGAAAGTTGCCCAGTGCTAAAACATGAGTTTGACACAGTAACCCCCAGCTTGGAGCATAGGGGTTCTACACACCTGACGATTTCATTATTTTAACACATTGATAACAACTGAAGACAGCTTCCATCATATTTAACAAAAAAATTGGAGTGCCCTCTATCGGAATAATTCCAAACACTCCAAAATGTCTACAACAAATTTAATTTGTTTCTTAGTCTCACAGGTGACCCCTTTCACCAATTATATTTCATCGAGAAGGGCACGCAAACTGTTTGCCCATTCTAATATCAGTTGTTAAGGGCGTGGAATCTTGTCTATTTGTGAAAAAACAGAAGCGACTTAAAGTGTTTGTCTTTTTAAGGACATAGAAATAGAACAGCTTAGTTTACCTGTTTAAAGTCATAAAAATGGGTAATCTATAAGAAAATAAACAATGAAACATTAACACTGTAACCAGAATTTGTATAGAAAACATTATAGTCTGTATTGTGACAAGTGACCAACATTGTAACCAGAATTTGTATAGAAAACATTATAGTCTGTATTATGGTAAATGACCAACATTGTAACCAGTGGCTGTATAGAAAACATTATAGTCTGTATTGTGACAAGTGACCAACACTGTAACAAGAATTTGTATAGAAAACATTATAGTCTGTATTGTGACAAGTGACCAACATTGTAACCAGAATTTGTATAGAAAACATTATAGTCTGTATTGTGACAAGTGACCAACACTGTAACCAGAATTTGTATAGCAAACATTATAGTCTGTACTGTGACAAGTGACCAACACTGTAACCAGAATTTGTATAGAAAACATTATAGTCTGTACTGTGACAAGTGACCAACATTGTAACCAGAATTTGTATGGAAAACATTATAGTCTGTATTGTGACAAGTGACCAACACTGTAACCAGAATTTGTATAGAAAACATTATAGTCTGTATTGTAACAAGTGACCAACATTGTAACCAGTGGCTGTATAGAAAACATTATAGTCTGTATTGTGACAATGGACCAACACTGTAACCAGAATTTGAATAGAAAACGTTTTAGTCTGTATTGTGACAATGGACCAACATTGTAACCAGAATTTGAATAGAAAACGTTTTAGTCTGTATTGTGACAATGGACTAACATTGTAACCAGAATTTGAATAGAAAACGTTATAGTCTGTATTGTGACAAGTGACCAACATTGTAACCAGAATTTGTATAGAAAACATTATAGTCTGTATTGTGACAATGGACCAACATTGTAACCAGTGGCTGTATAGAAAACATTCTAGTCTGTATTGTGACAATGGACCAACATTGTAACCAGTGGCTGTATAGAAAACATTCTAGTCTGTATTGTGACAATGGACCAACATTGTAACCAGTGGCTGTATAGAAAACATTCCAGTCTGTATTGTGACAATGGACCAACATTGTAACCAGTGGCTGTATAGAAAACATTATAGTCTGTATTGTGACAATGGACCAACATTGTAACCAGTGGCTGTATAGAAAACATTCTAGTTTATATTGTGACAAGTGACCAACATTGTAACCAGTGGCTGTATAGAAAACATTATAGTCTGTATTGTGACAAGTGACCAACGCTGTAACCAGAATTTGTATAGAAAACATTCTAGTCTGTATTGTGACAAGTGACCAACATTGTAACCAGAATTTGTATAGAAAACATTATAGTCTGTATTATGGTAAATGACCAACATTGTAACCAGTGGCTGTATAGAAAACATTATAGTCTGTATTGTGACAAGTGACCAACACTGTAACAAGAATTTGTATAGAAAACATTATAGTCTGTATTGTGACAAGTGACCAACATTGTAACCAGAATTTGTATAGAAAACATTATAGTCTGTATTGTGACAAGTGACCAACACTGTAACCAGAATTTGTATAGAAAACATTATAGTCTGTATTGTGACAATGGACCAACATTGTAACCAGTGGCTGTATAGAAAACATTCTAGTCTGTATTGTGACAATGAACCAACATTGTAACCAGTGGCTGTATAGAAAACATTCTAGTCTATATTGTGACAATGGACCAACATTGTAACCAGTGGCTGTATAGAAAACATTCTAGTCTGTATTGTGACAATGGACCAACATTGTAACCAGTGGCTGTATAGAAAACATTCCAGTCTGTATTGTGACAATGGACCAACATTGTAACCAGTGGCTGTATAGAAAACATTCTAGTCTGTATTGTGACAATGGACCAACATTGTAACCAGTGGCTGTATAGAAAACATTCTAGTTTATATTGTGACAAGTGACCAACATTGTAACCAGTGGCTGTATAGAAAACATTATAGTCTGTATTGTGACAAGTGACCAACGCTGTAACCAGAATTTGTATAGAAAACATTCTAGTCTGTATTGTGACAAGTGACCAACACTGTAACCAGAATTTGTATAGAAAACATTCTAGTCTGTATTGTGACAATGGATCAACATTGTAACTAGTGGCTGTCTGGAAAACATTCTAGTCTGTATTGTGACAAGTGATCAACATTGTAACCAGAATTTGTATAGAAAACATTCTAGTCTGTATTGTGACAATGGACCAACATTGTAACAAGAATTTGTATAGAAAACATTATAGTCTGTATTGTGACAACATGGGTAGGAAAAGCCTCAAACGAAAGGTAATCTTATTTACCATATATCAAAAGATGCCGTGATGTCATAGAGGGATATTAAGAATGTTTGGAGGTGGGGGGGGGCGCACTGGCATCGTTCGAGCTTCTCATATAGGCTTGATCTCTTGGGCGGATGATGTGTAACATTTATGTGAAGAGACAAACACAAAAGTAGATCATACATCAGTCACGTGCTCATAGTAATCAGACAGCTGGAGCCCAGATGCAAGCTGGAAGAGGTGTGCGCATGCGCCTTACATTGTTCCAATTTCTTGTGTCATCTTCCTGTGTTCTTCAATAGACAGATTTATCCACGTGGGAATGTTGGTTTTTATACTAGCTTGTGTAACTGTGGTGTTGTATGGTCTAGAAAAGAGAATTTTGAAGTGCAAATGTTCTTCTGAAACCGAGGGAAGGTAATGATGGGTTTCTGTATATAAATCTATATGTTCCATGGAATCATGTGTTTGTGTTTACAGTTCTAGAAGTTCCATGGAATCATGTGTTTGTGTTTACAGTTCTAGAAGTTCCATGGAATCATGTGTTTATGTTTACAGTTCTATATGTTCCATGGAATCATGTGTTTATGTTTACAGTTCTATATGTTCCATGGAATCATGTGTTTGTGTTTACAGTTCTATAAGTTCCATGGAATCATGTGTTTGTGTTTACAGTTCTATAAGTTCCATGGAATCATGTGTTTATGTTTACAGTTCTATATGTTCCATGGAATCATGTGTTTATGTTTACAGTTCTATATGTTCCATGGAATCATGTGTTTGTGTTTACAGTTCTATATGTTCCATGGAATCATGTGTTTGTGTTTACAGTTCTAGAAGTTCCATGGAATCATGTGTTTGTGTTTACAGTTCTACATGTTCCATGGAATCATGTGTTTATGTTTACAGTTCTACATGTTCCATGGAATCATGTGTTTATGTTTACAGTTCTACATGTTCCATGGAATCATGTGTTTGTGTTTACAGTTCTATATGTTCCACGGAATCATGGGTTTATGCTTACAGTTCTATATGTTCCATGGAATCATGCGTTTGTGTTTACAGTTCTACATGTTCCATGGAATCATGCGTTTGTGTTTACAGTTCTATATGTTCCATGGAATCATGCGTTTATGTTTACAGTTCTACATGTTCCATGGAATCATGTGTTTGTGTTTACAGTTCTATATGTTCCACGGAATCATGTGTTTGTGTTTACAGTTCTATATGTTCCACGGAATCATGTGTTTGTGTTTACAGTTCTATATGTTCCATGGAATCATGCGTTTGTGTTTACAGTTCTACATGTTCCATGGAATCATGCGTTTGTGTTTACAGTTCTATATGTTCCATGGAATCATGCGTTTATGTTTACAGTTCTATATGTTCCATGGAATCATGTGTTTGTGTTTACATTTCTATATGTTCCATGGAATCATGTGTTTATGTTTACAGTTCTATAAGTTCCATGGAATCATGTGTTTGTGTTTACAGTTCTACATGTTCCATGGAATCATGTGTTTATGTTTACAGTTCTACATGTTCCAGGGAATCATGTGTTTGTGTTTACAGTTCTATATGTTCCACGGAATCATGCGTTTATGTTTACAGTTCTATATGTTCCACGGAATCATGCGTTTGTCTTTACAGTTCTACATGTTCCATGGAATCATGCGTTTGTGTTTACAGTTCTACATGTTCCATGGAATCATGTGTTTATGTTTACAGTTCTACATGTTCCAAGGAATCATGTGTTTGTGTTTACAGTTCTATATGTTCCACGGAATCATGTGTTTGTGTTTACAGTTCTATATGTTCCATGGAATCATGCGTTTGTGTTTACAGTTCTACATGTTCCATGGAATCATGCGTTTGTGTTTACAGTTCTATATGTTCCATGGAATCATGCGTTTGTGTTTACAGTTCTATATGTTCCATGGAATCATGTGTTTGTGTTTACAGTTCTATATGTTCCATGGAATCATGCGTTTATGTTTACAGTTCTATATGTTCCATGGAATCATGCGTTTGTGTTTACATTTCTATATGTTCCATGGAATCATGTGTTTATGTTTACAGTTCTATAAGTTCCATGGAATCATGAGTTTATGTTTACAGTTCTACATGTTCCATGGAATCATGTGTTTATGTTTACAGTTCTACATGTTCCATGGAATCATGTGTTTGTGTTTACAGTTCTATATGTTCCATGGAATCATGCGTTTATGTTTACAGTTCTATATGTTCCATGGAATCATGTGTTTGTGTTTACATTTCTATATGTTCCATGGAATCATGTGTTTATGTTTACAGTTCTATAAGTTCCATGGAATCATGTGTTTATGTTTACAGTTCTACATGTTCCATGGAATCATGTGTTTATGTTTACAGTTCTACATGTTCCATGGAATCATGTGTTTGTGTTTACAGTTCTATATGTTCCACGGAATCATGCGTTTATGTTTACAGTTCTATATGTTCCACGGAATCATGCGTTTGTGTTTACAGTTCTACATGTTCCATGGAATCATGCGTTTGTGTTTACAGTTCTACATGTTCCATGGAATCATGTGTTTATGTTTACAGTTCTACATGTTCCATGGAATCATGTGTTTGTGTTTACAGTTCTATATGTTCCACGGAATCATGTGTTTGTGTTTACAGTTCTATATGTTCCATGGAATCATGTGTTTGTGTTTACAGTTCTACATGTTCCATGGAATCATGCGTTTGTGTTTACAGTTCTATATGTTCCATGGAATCATGCGTTTGTGTTTACAGTTCTATATGTTCCATGGAATCATGCGTTTATGTTTACAGTTCTATATGTTCCATGGAATCATGCGTTTGTGTTTACATTTCTATATGTTCCATGGAATCATGTGTTTATGTTTACAGTTCTATAAGTTCCATGGAATCATGTGTTTATGTTTACAGTTCTACATGTTCCATGGAATCATGTGTTTATGTTTACAGTTCTACATGTTCCATGGAATCATGTGTTTGTGTTTACAGTTCTATATGTTCCACGGAATCATGCGTTTATGTTTACAGTTCTACATGTTCCATGGAATCATGCGTTTGTGTTTACAGTTCTATATGTTCCATGGAATCATGCGTTTGTGTTTACAGTTCTACATGTTCCATGGAATCATGTGTTTGTGTTTACAGTTCTACATGTTCCATGGAATCATGCGTTTATGTTTACAGTTCTACATGTTCCATGGAATCATGCGTTTGTGTTTACAGTTCTATATGTTCCATGGAATCATGCGTTTGTGTTTACAGTTCTATATGTTCCATGGAATCATGCGTTTGTGTTTACAGTTCTATATGTTCCAAGGAACCATGTGTTTGTGTTTACAGTTCTATATGTTCCATGGAATCATGTGTTTGTGTTTACAGTTCTATATGTTCCAAGGAACCATGTGTTTGTGTTTACAGTTCTATATGTTCCATGGAATCATGTGTTTGTGTTTACAGTTCTATATGTTCCATGGAATCATGTGTTTGTGTTTACAGTTCTATATGTTCCATGGAATCATGCGTTTGTGTTTACAGTTCTATATGTTCCAAGGAACCACGTGTTTGTGTTTACAGTTCTATATGTTCCACGGAATCATGTTTTTGTGTTTACAGTTCTATATGTTCCACGGAATCATGTGTTTGTGTTTACATTTCTATATGTTCCACGGAATCATGTGTTTATGTTTACAGTTCTATAAGTTCCATGGAATCATGTGTTTATGTTTACAGTTCTATATGTTCCATGGAATCATGCGTTTGTGTTTACAGTTCTATATGTTCCAAGGAACCATGTGTTTGTGTTTACAGTTCTATATGTTCCACGGAATCATGTTTTTGTGTTTACAGTTCTATATGTTCCACGGAATCATGTGTTTGTGTGTACATTTCTATATGTTCCACGGAATCATGTGTTTGTGTTTACAGTTCTATATGTTCCACGGAATCATGTGTTTGTGTGTACATTTCTATATGTTCCACGGAATCATGTGTTTGTGTTTACAGTTCTATATGTTCCATGGAATCATGTGTTTGTGTTTACAGTGCTATATGTTCCATGGAATCATGTGTTTGTGTTTACAGTTCTATATGTTCCATGGAATCATGTGTTTGTGTTTACAGTTCTATATGTTCCATGGAATCATGTGTTTGTGTTTACAGTTCTATATGTTCCATGGAATCATGTGTTTGTGTTTACAGTTCTATATGTTCCATGGAATCATGTGTTTGTGTTTACAGTTCTATATGTTCCATGGAATCATGTGTTTGTGTTTACAGTTCTATATGTTCCATGGAATCATGTGTTTGTGTTTACAGTTCTATACGTTCCATGGAATCATGTGTTTGTGTTTACAGTTCTATATGTTCCATGGAATCATGTGTTTGTGTTTACAGTTCTATACGTTCCATGGAATCATGTGTTTGTGTTTACAGTTCTATACGTTCCATGGAATCATGTGTTTGTGTTTACAGTTCTATACGTTTCATGGAATCATGTGTTTGTGTTTACAGTTCTATACGTTTCATGGAATCATGTGTTTGTGTTTACAGTTCTATACGTTTCATGGAATCATGTGTTTTTGTATGTAGTTCCATATGTTCCATGGACTCATGTGTTTTATATCTACTTATTGTTGTTCCACGAGAAGACAAAAGGTTTAATCAGGCAATAATTCCACAACGTTTGACATGTAAGGCTGTTTACTTGAATACCACTTATGTTGTGAGAGAAATGCATCATAGAAATGTTGAAGAGTGGGGGATACCTCTAACATTTATATATATGTTGGTTTTGTAAATGCGTTTGATGCTCAACATATAAGTATATAAGAGGTCAAAACAACGCCCTCTATAAGTACCTTTGTTATCTGTTTGAGATTTGGGGCCTGTATACCCATCTCCAGGGTATCTAACCCTCTACAATATCGTTATATGTTGTATCTCTCTGTGTATAGCTTCCTTATTTATTTAAAAATATAAGAAATAACTCTGGATACAGGACAGTTGATACTGTTTTATCAAAAGCTGCTACAAGTTTAAAATGGATCAAAACTTCAGATATGTTTAAACATGGACACCTAGTGCAGGACAGTTTTAAAACTATTAACAAAAGTTATCCTGTCCTCACCACGCGTAAGCTTGGCGAGGGGAACACCTTTTCCTGTTCCAAAATTCTTCGTATGTCTTCTGAGCCTTTAGCTTGAAGATGAATCAGTTGATAAATACACAAACAACAGTTGTAGTGGACTCCTAGGGGGACACTCACCTATACCTGTTTCATTAGTATTCGGTTTTCTAAGTCTTCAGTATCAAGATAGACCACTAGAAAGCTACAAGAAACACGATTTATTCTCGTTGTTCATTTTCACTGTTCGTCTGAATATTAGTCTGTATAACAACCCTAACGTTCACTTTGTCACTTGGTTTCTTTCTTGAAACTGTTGGGTTCTCGAACTAAACTTTACAATGTCCATCATGAAGGCATGTGTATACATACATATATTACTCTAGCAAATAACACGTTTTGGGAAGGTGTTTAAAACGAAACTCGAACATTTTCTCACTTGCAAACTGCTGCCATCTACCAGCAATTAACGTAAATGATTGAGCCACTCACGCGAACCCTTCATCATGGCGGTTTGCTGTTTTAGCGCTTCATGAGCGAACTATATCAGTCTGTAAATAGTGAGAGAACACACTAGGCTTTTGATGGACTACAATAAGTTAATAAATAGCCATATCTAGTGCTAGGTGTGGTTTCCAGAACCTATAGAGCATCAACACTAGAGAAATTATTTAAGGACGTGCGGTGAGAAATCTAATGAGACTGACAAGTACAGGTCAGACTCACGACTATTCTACAGAAAAACAAACCTCATAAGGTTGAATTATGGAGTGGATTTCAAGTCACAGAAGTAAAGAAAAGAAAGGCCAAGACCTGAAAAAAATGATAACAAAGTATAGAAAAGGCCAAGGCCTGAAAATAAAGCTTCGCAGACGGGGTAAAAATTACTGAAAGTCCGAAGCACCAATAGAAACGAAACGAAAGGTATACATGCAAAAACGGCTCGTTTGGGTTGAGAAAATATTTTACATAGAAGAGCGAACAACGTTCCGACCTTCTTTGGTCATCGAGCCGTTTTTGCATATATATTTCTCTTCAAGTGGGTTTTCTCGACATCACTGAAACGAAAGGTAACTCATCATTTGGTTGGGGCCCGGCATGGCCAGGTGGGTTAAGGCGTTCGACTCGTAATCTGAGGGTCGCGGGTTCGAATCCCTGTCACACCGAATATACTCGTCCTTTCAGTCGTGAGGCCTAAGAGTTAACAGTAGGTGGTGATGACTAGCTACCTTCCCTTTAGTCTTACACTGCAATATTAAGAACGGCTAGCACAGATAGCCCTTGTGTAGCTTTGCGTTAAATTCAAAATAAACAGTCATTTCACAACTAATGCTCTCTGTGAAAATTACTATTTTGTAATTGTTGTACATTAGCTGCTCATTAGATATATAATGCATAGCCTGCTACAAGGATACATTTGTGTTAGGGTCTTGTTGGACCCAAGATGACCCACGATACGAGTATACACTTCCAGTTTTCTTTGAACTCAATTTTACAGTATCGGATAACGATTTGAATATAGGTGTATAATAAAACTAACATTTTTGACACACTGTTTGTATAAGAATTGGTTTAATTTCTTGATTTGTTAACACACATTTTCCACATTACACGATAACTCTAATAAAAGTTATAATGCAACATTACAATAACTCCAATAAAAGTTGTAATGCAATTGGTTTTCAGAATTTCAATCCAGAGATTACTACAATAGTAATTTTGAAGTTGGGTCTTTTTCAATCTCACGAGCTCCATAACCTAACTTTTCTCACGTACCATACTTTTCATATATATATCCATTCGACAATACTTATTTATACAAGTTTGTGATTTCAAAAGTGTGTTCTAGTGAATATAAAACAATGTGTTAATATTCTCTTATTGGCGACATAATTTTATTTCTTCCAACTCTGTGGAAAACTTGTCCACTTATTTTTCATGTTATTTGATTCCTTGTTTCTATTATTTATATCCTACTGTAATTTCCTAAGCCTTTTGATATACAAATATCAATGTTTGTGAAATATGGAAACTGTCAATTATCTTGAAAATTATATCCAGAAGATAAGAAATGTCTGTTCCTAACTATGGTGATCAAAATTTGCTTTTCACAGTAACTTATTTCCTTCACTGTACAACGTGACATGTTGTCGCAGTGAAACAGTACCTTAATGCTGTTGTGCCACATTCTAGAATGGTTGGTATTCCACTGTTAACATCAGAAGACACATCCATATCATTGTTGTTACAGTTGTGGCCATTTCAACCACTCCGTTAAGGTTTGTAAACTTAACAGATTGACACAGCAACCCCCATCTGACGCTAGCAAACCATCAACATGTGTAATTCTTGATGTATTATTTAGATAATGACGGATTCTTCCAAAACCAAGAAAAACAGCCGCTTCTTTTGGTAACCATTATTAATGCCTGCTGCTAAGCCTAGTGTTACTTTCAGGATGTCATAGCAAATACTGAAAATGTGTGTGTTGAACTTGAGTTCCAGTGAATTCAGAACATGAACAATGTGTTCCTGTCATCTTATTTTCTATTGATCTATTGCTTATGAACAGCAGGTAATTTCATTGGTTTAAAATTAATCTTTAAAATTACATAATGTAAATATTTGTTAATTTAGTGGTTCGTATAATGTTTCTGTATTTAAAACATAAGGTATTGAGTTCAACATGTTATCTGTACTAGTTGTTTAATAGACCCAACCTTAACACATTTTAAGGCCACTTTTGTGTTGCATACGACTTACTTTTACTTACCACCACCACCAGAGGTCGTGAGGTAAAAAAAAACCCACCAGATCACAAACATGTTTTTGGAAGCTAACATTACGATTGTTTCCGTGTGGAATTGTACTCTTATTTTCTTTAAGAGTCTAGTTAAGGAAATAACATGCCACTCGTCTCCAGAGTACCCTGGTCTGTTTCAGATATCAAAAACGTGAACAGTATCCAGTATATTCCAGGCTACAAAACCTGACTATTCTCCAGTGTATTTTAGATGTGATACAGCTATACTCTGTTAGTATCCTGAATGTTCACAGTTAAGAATATTTCTTACACTCCAGCTGGTAAAAGTAATGAACTATAGGGATGTGTATCTGAGAAGTGTTGAAAGAGATAAATGCACATGGTACTCAATATGTGCCTTGTAACAACTAAACCAAAACTCTTACAAAACAATTAACTATGTCACATGTAACTAGTTAGCTGATAGCTTCCACAAAGAAACCACTGCCAATTTTCCTTCAATAATAATTGGATCTAGTTCCTCCAACAGAAACTGATGCTAATTGTGGTTCAACAATCATTGGATCTAGTTCCTCCAACAGAAAGTGATGCCAATTGTGGTTCAACAATCATTGGATCTAGTTCCTCCAACAGAAACTGATGCCAATTGTGGTTCAACAATCATTGGATCTAGTTCCTCCAACAGAAACTGATGCCAATTGTGGTTCAACAATCATTGGATCTAGTTCCTCCAACAGAAACTGATGCCAATTGTGGTTCAACAATCATTGGATCTAGTTCCTCCAACAGAAACTGATGCCAATTGTGGTTCAACAATCATTGATTCTAGTTCCTCCAACAGAAACTGATGTTAATTGTGGTTCAACAATCATTGGATCTAGTTTCTTCAACAGAAACTGATGCCAATTGTGGTTCAACAATCATTGGTTCTAGTTCCTCCAACAGAAAAAACTCCTAAATCTGATGTTATCTTCTCCAAACAGAAATAACCGATAACTCTGGTTCAATACTTCATGGTGCTGGTGTCTCCAACAGAAACTTTTCTTTTATTTATTTTTTCTTGTTTTGTGCAAGAGTGTGTGCACCTAATTTATCACATTACTTTAATAGTCCAGGTTGGTGACTTACTGTCATAGCAGATAAAAGACATGTGGGTAATTAATGCAAGTGGTCAAATATATCCTGTTTGTATACTAAATCTATTTTTAAACAGTTATAATCTTGAACATTGTTCTTGTATAAAAAAACAACATAATTTTGATAACCATAATTTATTAATAAGATTCAGTTATGATTAAATACATTTAAACCTCTTGATGTCCACAGCAGAACTATGACTGAGGATAGTTTATTACACAAACATTTGATGTTACACAATAAACACTTTTCTAAAGATACCCAACAGTATCTACAATTCCTACACTGAATTATGTAAAAAATAAACACACACTGGAGTACTAATCCAGTTCATGCTGAATAAACACACACTGGAGTACTAATCCAGTTCATGCTGAATAAACACACACTGGAGTACTAATCCAGTTCATGCCTTCTGAGTGCTAAAAATATTTCATTTACATTTTATGTACAACCTAAACCAAACTTTCATGTACATGTAGATTAAATTTTACAAAACAAGTAACACTAAGTAACAAAAGTTTTACTGTTCCTGGACAGAAAGTGTTAGTTCCCAGTTGCTTATGCCTAAAGTAAATAGAAAAGACCAATTTTTCTCTTCAAACTTTGCTTTTGTGACCTGGGAGCATATAACCAAAACATGATAGGAGACTATATTTGGGGGCTGATATGTGAAAGTGATTTACATTACAGTCACAAATCTAGAAAAACTATTCACTTCTAAACATGTTTGTATAACTTTAGTATAAATACATGTAAATCTTGATTCATATGTTGTTTTATTCAGACCTTATGTAAATGAAAATGTGCAAATTTGTCCGTTTTTACATTGAAAATAGGTTAATTTCTAAATTTTATTATCCAGGTCACAAAAGCAAAGTTTAAAGGGAATAATGGCCATTTTATGTACTTCTAAAACATAAGCAAATAACACATACTATCCAGGAACAAAATTTGTGTTACATAGTGTTGTGTTACACAGTGTTATCACTGTAATGTGCAGCAATTCACATCCCAACCATAATTAACACTCACACTGTGACAGTGTTGAATACCTTATAATAATACGCTAGACAACCATTAAGAACAAAACATTTAAAAGATTTACAGTAAAAGTGTTGCTATCAGATCAAATCTTTATAACTGGAAACTCGACTCATCTTTACGAATCATTTCATTTGACAGAGTTCAAGTTTTGTAAAGTGCATATTGTATATCCATGATTAAAACACGTATTTCATGTGTATATCTACTGTTCACTCTCTACAGTTTGACTGCAAGAAACGAGACGATACCAAGTGTGTATATCTACTGTTCACTACAGTTTGAATGGCTTCTTCGCAGTTCTAATTAAGTCTAAAGTCAATGTCTGTAGTAATTGGATGATTGTCCAGATCGACACTGAGCTTTGACTGAGAAGTGGCTATATCAAATGAAATGTTAAGAGTTCCTTTAGTCGTGTTCAAATCAATATACGGATGTGACACACCTGTTCACAGTACACACATTATATCAAATCAATATACGGATGTGACACGCCTGTTCACAGTACACACATTGTATCAAATCAATATACGGATGTGACACACCTGTTCACAGTACACACATTGTATGAAATCAATATACGGATGCGACACGCCTGTTCACAGTACACACATTGTATGAAATCAATATACGGATGCGACACGCCTGTTCACAGTACACACATTGTATCAAATCAATATACGGATGCGACACGCCTGTTCACAGTACACACATTGTATCAAATCAATATACGGATGTGACACACCTGTTCACAGTACACACATTGTATCAAATCATTATACGGATGCGACACACCTGTTCACAGTACACACATTGTATCAATTTGTATGCAGAGACAGAATCTGGTTTGTGAAATGTTATGTTTTTACTAAACCACTGGTGTGTCCACGGTCATTGACTACATGTTTTACCAAAGTCAGTTGAACAGTTCTTTAAAATGTCAAACTACTACACCCTAGAGTAACATATAAAATGTAGAGTGTTACTGAGAAAGCTCCTATTAGAAATAAACTTTGCCTTACTTGCATCAATGAAACTGTTAAGCTAACAACTTTAACAACATCAGCACAATAAAGATATTTTACTAAAGGTAACAGCCAATATATTCCATGGTTTCTACCCTCTTTTCATAAGTCATCATAAGTTATAAATATACATAATCAATTTCTTATATATACACATTGAAAAAAATACTTTCTTTCCATAGGAAAAAAAAACATACAATTACCATCACAGTCACTCCCAGTATGGCTGTCAATGTTTCACTCAGGAAAAATTAAAATGATTTTTAAAAACAAAACCAACAATAACGTTTGAACCTAGGAACATAAATAGCTGGATCACTGATAATACAGTCTTGGTCAGTTCACTTTAATTTATCAGCAGTGATCTAATAAGGCCTGGCTGGAATTTGAGGCCTGTCGGGAATACGTGGAGTAACAGAAGAATTGGATCTCCTACAAAACATAACAGAATGTAACAAATAACCAAGTTTTAATAACTGAAACAAACATGCAAGCATAGTAAAGTTGGGCATGCCAGAAAGAAAGTAACACTACTCTTGGACACCTACTTGATCTAAGCTTACAACTTACTAGTGTGCACAGGCAAGTCCCACTACACTTGTGGACACCTACTTGATCTAAGCTTAAAACTTACTAGTGTGCACAGGCAAGTCCCACTACACTTGTGGACACCTACTTGATCTAAGCTTACAACTTACTAGTGTGCACAGGCAAGTCCCACTACACTTGTGGACACCTACATGATCTAAGCTTACAACTTGTGTGCACAGGCAAGTCCCACTACACTTGTGGACACCTATATGATATAAGCTTACAACTTACTAGTGTGCACAGGCAAGTCCCACTACACTTGTGGACACCTACTTGATCTAAGCTTAAAACTTACTGGTGTGCACAGGCAAGTCCCACTACACTTGTGGACACCTACTTGATCTAAGCTTACAACTTACTAGTGTGCACAGGCAAGTCCCACTACACTTGTGGACACCTACATGATCTAAACACAACTTGTGTGCACAGGCAAGTCCCACTACACTTGTGGACACCTATATGATATAAGCTTACAACTTACTAGTGTGCACAGGCAAGTCCCACTACACTTGTGGACACCTACTTGATCTAAGCTTAAAACTTACTAGTGTGCACAGGCAAGTCCCACTACACTTGTGGACACCTACTTGATCTAAGCTTACAACTTACTAGTGTGCACAGGCAAGTCCCACTACACTTGTGGACACCTACATGATCTAAGCTTACAACTTGTGTGCACAGGCAAGTCCCACTACACTTGTGGACACCTATATGATATAAGCTTACAACTTAATAGTGTGCACAGGCAAGTCCCACTCCATCGTGAACACCTACTTGATCTAAGATTACAACTTACTAGTGTGCACAGGCAAGTCCCACTCCACTCATGAACATCTAGTTGATCTAAGCTTACAACTTACTAGTGTGCACAGGCAAGTCCCACTCCACTCGTGAACATCTAGTTGATCTAAGCTTACAACTTAGTGTGCACAAACAGTGCACCAATTACGAAATCATCATTTATACAAACAAACTGAAAATTGTTGGGGAATAACATACAACAAAATTCAAAACTAAAAGTTTTGTTTTTAATATCCTGATTACATCCAGCTTAATAATACATCCTGATGAAGTTAATGGTTCAATATATTCAGTGGCATCTCACAAGATCAGTAAATATTCTGGGTGAACAATAAACAATCACCAACAATAACCTACCAAGAAAAGTTCGACATTCTATCACATAGAGTACTTCTATTCGTTCCGACTGGACACCACCCTCATTCAACAGAAACATTTAGTCATATTATAATAATTTATAAACAGTTAATACAGATTACACGTGACAACCACTTTCACAGAACAAAAGTGCTGCAGAACTAAATAGTGACCTTTATACGTGAATTTAATATCATTACAACAATATAATAAATATAATTAATAAGACCTTAGAACTTCTTTTTAAGTCAGGATAAAAAAAAGTTATTTTTTCTCAACAATAAAATAGGAATGTAAGTTAAGAAAGCTAACTTTCTGAAAGAAAACACACATTCAGTACTAAAATTGTTCAATTAACATGAAATATGTTAAAACAATACATTCTGAGACTGACCTAGAAGAATTACCGTTATTATAAGTTGGGTTACAAGATTACATAGTAAACTCTGCCAGTTCTGAACACGACACAAACTGAAGAGATAAGATTACATGGTAAACTCTGTCAGGTCTGAACACGTCACAAACTGAAGAGATAAGATTACATGGTAAACTCTGTCAGGTCTGAACACGTCACAAACTGAAGAGATAAGATTACATGGTAAACTCTGTCAGGTCTCAACACGTCACAAACTGAAGAGATAAGATTACATAGTAAACTGTCAGGTCTCAACACGTCACAAACTGAAGAGATAAGATTACATAGTAAACTGTCAGGTCTCAACACGTCACAAACTGAAGAGATAAGATTACATAGTAAACTGTCAGGTCTCAACACGTCACAAACTGAAGAGATAAGATTACATGGTAAACTCTGTCAGGTCTCAACACGTCACAAACTGAAGAGATAAGATTACATAGTAAACTGTCAGGTCTCAACACGTCACAAACTGAAGAGATAAGATTACATAGTAAACTGTCAGGTCTCAACACGTCACAAACTGAAGAGATAAAATTACATAGTAAACTGTCAGGTCTGAACACGTCACAAACTGAAGAGATAAGATTACATAGTAAACTGTCAGGTCTGAACACGTCACAAACTGAAGAGATAAGATTACATAGTAAACTGTCAGGTCTCAACACGTCACAAACTGAAGAGATAAGATTACATAGTAAACTGTCAGGTCTGAACATGTCACAAAGTGGAGAGATAAGATTACATAGTAAACTGTCAGGTCTCAACACGTCACAAAGTGGAGAGATAAGATTACATAGTAAACTGTCAGGTCTCAACACGTCACAAACTGAAGAGATAAGATTACATAGTAAACTGTCAGGTCTCAACACGTCACAAACTGAAGAGATAAGATTACATAGTAAACTGTCAGGTCTCAACACGTCACAAACTGAAGAGATAAGATTACATAGTAAACTGTCAGGTCTGAACATGTCACAAAGTGGAGAGATAAGATTACATGGTAAACTCTGTCAGGTCTGAACACGTCACAAACTGAAGAGATAAGATTACATGGTAAACTCTGTCAGGTCTGAACACGTCACAAACTGAAGAGATAAGATTACATGGTAAACTCTGTCAGGTCTGAACACGTCACAAACTGAAGAGATAAGATTACATGGTAAACTCTGTCAGGTCTCAACACGTCACAAACTGAAGAGATAAGATTACATAGTAAACTGTCAGGTCTCAACACGTCACAAACTGAAGAGATAAGATTACATAGTAAACTGTCAGGTCTCAACACGTCACAAACTGAAGAGATAAGATTACATAGTAAACTGTCAGGTCTCAACACTTCACAAACTGAAGAGATAAGATTACATAGTAAACTGTCAGGTCTGAACATGTCACAAAGTGGAGAGATAAGATTACATAGTAAACTGTCAGGTCTCAACACGTCACAAAGTGGAGAGATAAGATTACATAGTAAACTGTCAGGTCTGAACACGTCACAAACTGAAGAGATAAGATTACATAGTAAACTGTCAGGTCTCAACACGTCACAAAGTGGAGAGATAAGATTACATAGTAAACTGTCAGGTCTGAACACGTCACAAACTGAAGAGATAAGATTACATAGTAAACTGTCAGGTCTCAACACGTCACAAAGTGGAGAGATAAGATTACATAGTAAACTGTCAGGTCTGAACACGTCACAAACTGAAGAGATAAGATTACATAGTAAACTCTGTCAGATCTAAACATGTCACAAAGTGGAGAGATAAGATTACATGGTAAACTGTCAGGTCTAAACATGTCACAAAGTGGAGAGATAAGATTACATGGTAAACTGTCAGGTCTAAACATGTCACAAAGTGGAGAGATAAGATTACATGGTAAACTGTCAGGTCTCAACATGTCAAAGTGAAGAGATAAGATTACATAGTAAACTCTGTCAGGTCTCGACACGTCAAAGTGGAGAGATAAGATTACATAGTAAACTCTGTCAGGTCTCGACACGTCAAAGTGGAGAGATAAGATTACATAGTAAACTCTGTCAGGTCTCGACACGTCAAAGTGGAGAGATAAGATTACATAGTAAACTCTGTCAGATCTCGACACGTCAAAGTGGAGAGATAAGATTACATAGTAAACTCTGTCAGGTCTCGACACGTCAAAGTGGAGAGATGTAGAAAGCCAAGAGATGAAAAACTGAGCTATTTTCACAAACAGTTATAATAAAATAAATTCACCAGAAATGAAATACAAACAACGACTTTGTGAAACAAAATGTCATATTAGTTTATGGCACATCTACAATTGTTGATGTCTGACTTATGCTTCATTGAACTAGTACTAATTCAAAAATACAGAGAACTAGTTAATAATCTGGAAGAAGATTTTAAAAACATATTTCTATGTTTCTCACAGGGAAACACGTATTAAACATTGAATCCTAAACATTAACAACAACAGGATTGTTTCTACAATGAAAACAACTACATATAATAAATGGAACACCATTTGTAGCTATTATACAACATACATGCTTTATTAACAAGACATTATAAGGTCCTAAATATAGTGATGCAAGTTGACACAAGTCATTAACTCAATCACCAATCTACAACTTCTTAACCTACTCAGTGAATCTGCCCCTGTCTGACAATGTTATTTGTGTAGAGGCATGCCAAAGGCATCAAAAACAGGCTCTGGCCCTGCCTGCGTGTTTCGTGGTGGTACGGAAGGAAGGGCTCCTGCAGACCCTCGCCTAAAGCAGGTAACAACAAAGACGGGAAATACATAAACACAGACATGGTTATAAACACTAGAGTTATCAAAAGATGCTAAGCTGTTTGAGGGTTGTTAGTTTAATACTATCGTGGAAAAAGTTAGAGAACAAACACTCGCACTAAGACCTTGCTTTTATATGTTAAAACATACAAGAAACTTGAACTTAACATTCAATAAGAGTAGTGGAAGACACAGAAAAAATGTATTGTGCTAGAAAAAGCCTATGTCGCTGATCTGCTCAAAACACCAATCAAAGCATTCGTCCGTGACCTTGTACTTCCATGTTTGGACACAGTTCTTAACCACAACAGTTTAAATGGATTTTAGTGATCACAACATTTAATTTGATTTTTTAAAACTTCTATAAACAGCACATAACCAGAAGATAATGAAGACCCATCCACTTTTTAGAGTTTTGTTTAAACTATATTTCCAGGTTAATAAACATAAAACTAATCCGACAGTTTTCCTTCCACCCTCGAGTACTTAACTTTATATTTTATCATTTACTGATGGAATGCCTACAACTTCTTACCTCTGTATATCCAACTGTCTAAATAAAAAAAAATATCTTTAGTAACAACCACAAACAAATTACCAATAGGCCAAGGATGAAAGAAGCAGATTACTGTGTTTCAACCCAACAGAGCTTCCATAATCTTTGGACAGTTAAAACTGACTTGGGCATTAGTAGAGAAGGAAAACAATGGAACATCTGTGTTATTATAAAGAAGTAACTGTGTCTTGAGAATTTGTTATGTTTAGAAGTTTTAAACTTTACTGACCCAATATTAAAATCAAATAAACCCAAACACTTACGAAGGAACCAATGGTGGAGTTAGGTTTCCTGAGGACACTGGTCTTGGAGGAGCTGCTGGTGGGGCTCTGTTGGTCATAGCTTCAGGGCGAGATGGTACTATAGGTATGGGGCGGGAAGCCACAGGTGGTAGGGGAGGAATTCTGATGGAGGGATTTCGTCTTGGCCCAGGTGAAGATGGTCTGTAGAGAACAATAAACATATGTAAAATACAAGTGAACAGTACGTGTTAGGCTAAGAAAGGCCAAAGTCCTGGTGGTCTTTTAATAAACTATTTGTACAGGTTCACACTCACCGAGGCGAGTCTGGTGTAGTGGCTTTTAGCCAGTCATCTTTCACTGGAGGTGGGACAGGTTGATAAGTTGTTGTCATAGAAACATCTCCAATTATCTTCAGAGCATCTTTACAAGCATGATACATTCGGAGCACCTCCTCCCGTTTGATAGCTTCTTCTTGGGATTCCTCCATCAATGTCGTCTGTAATTATTTTTGACACAGTAAACACAAGGATTATAAGTAGCCTTCTTCCAGTGTGTGGGAAAAATTATCTAATTTGCTTTAAACAATGTTGTAGATAAAACCACTTGAAATAAACCGAGAGCAGAGATGGCTTATACAAGTATTAAACACATCATACAGGTAACAATGTTTCAACTTTAATCTCATGATGGTTAACCCAAGCACACTGGAACATATTTGCTCGCAGTGCGTTTTTAAATATCCCGATTGGTGATCTCTGCTCTAGCAATTACAGACAGTGGATAGAAAGTTTAATTTGGAAGGAGCATTTGACCCACCTGCCAGTGTAAGTAAAGCAGACTTAATTTACTAATATCACACAAGGAACCATTTGTATCTATACTTTATCTAATAGACTTTTACAGACTGAATTATCTTTCACACTGTGGGAAAACAGAGATGAAGATCCAGAAGAAATCTTACATGATGAGGAGAAGTTCTCACCTGGTCACTTGAAGCATACAAACTTGGCAGGAGATCTCCATATATGAAATCTTTTGTCTGTGAATGAATAAAATCAGAATTTCAATGTTCGTGTATTTACCGTGTCCAACTGACGACCAACAAATCTGAGCAAATACTGCATATAGCATATAATTATAATCAAAATGCTTTGATACATTTCCGTTATTGGGTCACTATTTTGTTTTAAGTGGCATAAAATACGAGTAATGACATCATTATGACCTTAGTAACAATTTGGAACAAATAAACCAAAGATCTGTTAAAATATTTTATAAAATAAAATCTATGAACACCAATATTGTTAACTGTATTATGATCTTTGTAATCAGATCTCATGTGGTTATTTTATAAAATAAAAACTATGAACACCAACATTGTTAACTGTATTATGATCTTTGTCATCAGATCTCATGTGGTTATTTTATAAAATAAAAACTATAAACACCAATATTGTTAACTGTATTATGATCTTAGTAATCAGATCTCATGTGGTTATTTTATAAAATAAAAACTATGAACACCAATATTGTTAACTGTATTATGATCTTTGTCACCAGATCTCAGGTGGTTATTTTATAAAATAAAAACTATGAACACCAATATTGTTAACTGTATTATGATCTTTGTAATCAGATCTCAGGTGGTTATTTTATAAAATAAAAACTATGAACACCAATATTGTTAACTGTATTATGATCTTTGTAATCAGATCTCAGGTGGTTATTTTATACAATAAAAACTATGAACACCAATATTGTTAACTGTATTATGATCTTCATCACCAGATCTCGGTGGTTATTTTATACAATAAAAACTATGAACACCAATATTGTTAACTGTATTATGGTCTTCATCACCAGATCTCGGGTGGTTATTTTATACAATAAAAACTATGAACACCAATATTGTTAGCTGTATTACGATCTTCATCACCAGATCTCATGTGGTTATTTTATAAAATAAAAACTATAAACACTAATATTGTTAGCTGCATTACGATCTTCATCACCAGATCTCATGTGGTTATTTTATAAAATAAAAACTATGAACACTAATATTGTTAACTGTATTATGATCTTCATCACCAGATCTCAGGTGGTTATTTTATAAAATAAAAACTATGAACACCAATATTGTTAACTGTATTATGATCTTTGTCACCAGATCTCAGGTGGTTATTTTATAAAATAAAAACTATGAACACTAATATTGTTAACTGTATTATGATCTTTGTAATCAGATCTCATGTGGTTATTTTATAAAATAAAAACTATGAACACTAATATTGTTAACTGTATTATGATCTTTGTAATCAGATCTCATGTGGTTATTTTATAAAATAAAAACTATGAACACTAATATTGTTAGCTGTATTACGATCTTCATCACCAGATCTCATGTGGTTATTTTATAAAATAAAAACTATGAACACTAATATTATTAACTGTATTATGATCTTCATCACCAGATCTCAGGTGGTTATTTTATAAAATAAAAACTATGAACACCAATATTGTTAACTGTATTATGATCTTTGTCACCAGATCTCAGGTGGTTATTTTATAAAATAAAACTATGAACACTAACATTGTTAACTGTATTATGATCTTTGTCACCAGATCTCTGGTGGTTATTTTATAAAATAAAAACTATGAACACCAATATTGTTAACTGTATTATGATCTTTTTAATCAGATCTCATGTGGTTATTTTATAAAATAAAAACTATGAACACTAACATTGTTAACTGTATTATGATCTTTGTCACCAGATCTCAGGTGGTTATTTTATAAAATAAAAACTATGAACACCAATATTGTTAACTGTATTATGATCTTTTTAATCAGATCTCAGATGGTTATTTTATAAAATAAAAACTATGAACACTAACATTGTTAACTGTATTATGATCTTCATCACCAGATCTCAGGTGGTTATTTTATAAAATAAAAACTATGAACACTAACATTGTTTATTGTTAAGTGCATGATGATCTTTGGAACCAGATCTCGGAATGTCTTCGTTACTATTTTCATATAAGAGTCCACTAAGTTTCTGATTGTTTCAACCTGTCGTTCCAACTGGGGGTCCATCGATTGGCCTGTGCTCTCAGATTCCGCATCACCGTTCGTTGTTCCCGATGACCGATCAGGATATACGCCTGCTCTAAGGAAAGACGCTTTCCAGCTATCCACTTCTTCTTGACCCTCACAAGACAGCTCAAGCTGCTTGTAGTCTTTGTACACATTTCTACTCTGACAAAAATAAAATTCTAAGTTTCTCGATACTTTCATAAACAAGGTTTTAGACAAACCTATGTATACAAATGTGTAGAGCAACAAACTATTCATTGTGGTCACAACATATAGTCAAGTACTTAGCAAAAGCATTAAAAGCTAGCTAATATTTTATGATATGTCATCACAACGTGAATAAATAAAGTGAGTAGGATTTAAAGTAGTAACACCATCTAATTGTATCAGATGAAAACTTTAAGAGGAATGAAGTAGGTCCATTATAAATACAGTCAAACATCGATATAAGGCGCTAGTTGGGGTCCAAAAAATTCGACCGCGTTGTATCTGATTGCGCCTTATACCGATTTGATTATATATTTTTTTGACCCTCGGGGTGAGCGATAATGCAAAATTTACGCGTTTTGTAGTGAAATAAAGAAAAACAAACAAAACCACTTACACCAATGATATAGCATTTTTTTTTTATTTATTAAACTCAATTTTAAGACTGAAATTAAATGTAAAAAGCAGAATTCTAAAGAAATTTATCGAATTCATTACTTTGATGGGGGCTGATATTCTAAAAGTAGAAACCCCAAAAAATTTGGGGCCTAAGACCCCATTGCACCCAACTGATTATCGTGCTTTATCGATGCGTTTTATATCGATGTTTACCTGTAATACTACATTTTGTCTGGATCAGAAAAGTTCCAAAGCAACAAAATATACAACAAATTCATTACCTCTGATCCGGATTAAAGAGAGCATAGGTATGACGACGGCACATAAAACCTGGATCAATGTCTTTGATTTTTAAGCCATCCAACTGGAGCATATATTTTTTATCCCTCTCCTGTTACACAGAAACATGTTCAAAAACTCCAGTTCAAATACTATAAACAAGGTCAAAAGGTCATTATATTCTCAAACTTTTATAACTTCAATACTTAAATTTAAACACGAAATTAAACCTGTCAGCAATGAAGGGTCGAATGTCAGGAAGAGGTTTCTATATTTTCTTAATAGAAATACACATCTCTAAGTTACACACTTTCTAGCTTCTTCCTCTAAACACCACCACCACTTGTTCTAATTTCATTTCAAATGAAAATTTAAGTTCCTCATGATACTTGAATGATCATAAAGAAATGAATCAATATTGATGTAACAAAACACGAGAAGATTTGGTTCCTATCTTTAGTTCTCAGTTGACACCTGAAGAAACACTAAAGCTCTCAAATCTTTCTTTTCAGTTGATAGGTCAATGGTCATAAATTCTAAGTCACAGTTTCACTGCGACACTTTAACCTTGTAATTGTCCAGTGGATCTAAACAATTCTTAACCTTATTACTTTAATATGTTAACATTTGTTGATTGGGTCAAATAGCAACAATGTGATATTATATTCCAGAAAATTTAAATGTAAAACTAACCAGTGGAGTATAATAAAAATATTTTGATATCTCAAACTATAATTTTTAAGTTCAATACTCTTACCATACAACTGAAAACTTTCTTCATCTTTATACCGTGAAAGGGATTCACACGTTAAAACAAACATCCAAATACTCACTTCATCTTTATACCGTCAAAGGGATTCAGACGTTAAAACAAACATCCAAATACTCACTTCATCTTTATACCGTGAAAGGGATTCACACGTTAAAACAAACATCCAAATACTCACTTCATCTTTATACCGTGAAAGGGATTCACACGTTAAAACAAACATTCAAATACTTACTTCATCTTTATACCGTGAAAGGGATTCACACGTTAAAACAAACATTCAAATACTTACTTCATCTTTATACCGTGAAAGGGATTCACACGTTAAAACAAACATCCACATACTCACTTCATCTTTATACGGTGAAAGGGATTCACACGTTAAAACAAACATCCAAATACTCACTTCATCTTTATACCGTGAAAGGGATTCAGACGTTAAAACAAACATCCAAATGCTTACTTCATCTTTATACCGTGAAAGGGATTCAGACGTTAAAACAAACATCCAAATGCTTACTTCATCTTTATACCGTGAAAGGGATTCAGACGTTAAAACAAACATCCAAATGCTTACTTCATCTTTATACCGTGAAAGGGATTCAGACGTTAAAACAAACATCAAATGCTTACTTCATCTTTATACCGTGAAAGGGATTCAGACGTTAAAACAAACATCCAAATGCTTACTTCATCTTTATACCGTGAAAGGGATTCAGACGTTAAAACAAACATCCAAATGCTTACTTCATCTTTATACCGTGAAAGGGATTTACACGTTAAAACAAACATCCACATACTCACTTCATCTTTATACCGTGAAAGGGATTCACACATTAAAACAAACATCCACATACTTACTTCATCTTTATACCGTGAAAGGGATTCACACATTAAAACAAACATCCACATACTTACTTCATCTTTATACCGTGAAAGGGATTCGCACATTAAAACAAACATCCACATACTTACTTCATCTTTATACCGTGAAAGGGATTCAGACGTTAAAACAAACATCCACATACTTACTTCATCTTTATACCGTGAAAGGGATTCACACGTTAAAACAAACATCCAAATACTCACTTCATCTTTATACCGTGAAAGGGATTCACACGTTAAAACAAACATCCAAATACTCACTTCATCTTTATACCGTGAAAGGGATTCAGACGTTAAAACAAACATCTAAATACTCACTTCATCTTTATACCGTGAAAGGAATTCAGACGTTAAAACAAACATCCAAATACTCACTTCATCTTTATACCGTGAAAGGGATTCAAACGTTAAAACAAACATCCAAATACTCACTTCATTTTTATACTGTGAAAGAAATCCAGATGTTAAAACAAACATCCAAATACTCACTTCTTCATCTTTGTACCAAGAAAGGGATTCTGATGTTAAAACAAACCAGTAGTCCCGAGAACCACCTTTCATGATACCCAAATTATGAATACACATCCAACCTCTCCGAATCACCTGCAAGTTGAAATAAATAAGTTACATTTACCACTTCCATAAAATGAAACTGCTACTTGTATTCATGAAGAAAACACTCAGTAAAACTTAAACTTAGTTTTAAGTATTCTTGTGTATAAGAAATATTACCTTAACATAAAATAACACCTATAATACAGAAGACACATTAATAGAAACAGCAGTAAGCAAGTAACTTCTTTATATCACTCAGTAAAAATTTAACTTTCTTCAAACATTAGTCACTAACCTTATTATTTTTAATATATATAAAATTATAATATATCAAGAAATCACTACCAACAATATACCTTATTCTATAGCTAACAAAACAGCTGACTTCAAAAGTTAAGTCAACAACTTGACTTTTACCATTCTCCAGATTGTTGGTCTGGCAAAAGTCAAAAGAAATGATTTAGAGTTGGAAATGGACACAAGAAGTTAACTTGAGGTAAGAAATCACGTGTAGTTTACTTGTTTCTATTTTATTATAAAGTTTAAGTGTACTGCTTTGTAATGCTTCCTAGATTTCAGCATGTAGATTATAACTTTTAAAATAAAATTTACTGTTTATAAAACTATACCTTTATTTTGTTCATAAAAGAAATAAAAACTTTCAAATTCATCAAAATCAAGCTTATCAAACTGAGCCAGTGATTCAAAAAGAATGCAAGTTGTTTTACCAGCATAAACTAGTTTTCATTGTCTATGATGTAACAGTAAAACATCCAGATCAGGGAATACTAGAGGCCCACCTATCTGATTCACAAACATCCAGGTCAGGTAATATTAAAGGTTACAAGGATGTCAGCTGTCCCACCTATCTGATTCACAAACATCCAGGTCAGGTAATATTAAAGGTTACAAGAATGTCAGCTGTACCACCTATCTGATTTACAAACATCCAGGTCAGGGAATATTAAAGGTTACAAGGATGTCAGCTGTACCTCCTATCTGATTCACAACCATCCAGGTCAGGGAATATTAAAGGTTACAAGGATGTCAGCTGTACCACCTATCTGATTCACAAACATCCAGGTCAGGGAATATTAAAGGTTACAAGGATGTCAGCTGTACCACCTATCTGATTTACAAACATCCAGATCAGGGAATATTAAAGGTTACAAGGATGTCAGCTGTACCACCTATCTGATTTACAAACATCCAGATCAGGGAATATTAAAGGTTACAAGGATGTCAGCTGTACCACCTATCTGATTCACAAACATCCAGGTCAGGGAATAGTAAAGGTTACAAGGATGTCAGCTGTCCCACCTATCTGATTCACAAACATCCAGGTCAGGGAATATTAAAGGTTACAAGGATGTCAGCTGTCCCACCTATCTGATTCACAAACATCCAGGTCAGGGAATATTAAAGGTTACACAGATGTCAGCTGTACCACCTATCTGATTCACAAACATCCAGGTCAGGGAATATTAAAGGTTACAAGGATGTCAGCTGTACCACCTATCTGATTCACAAACATCCAGGTCAGGGAATATTAAAGGTTACAAGGATGTCAGCTGTACCACCTATCTGATTCACAAACATCCAGGTCAGGGAATATTAAAGGTTACAAGGATGTCAGCTGTACCACCTATCTGATTCACAAACATCCAGGTCAGGGAATATTAAAGGTTATAAGGATGTCAGCTGTCCCACCTATCTGATTCACAAACATCCAGATCAGGGAATATTAAAGGTTACAAGGATGTCAGCTGTACCACCTATCTGATTCACAAACATCCAGGTCAGGGAATATTAAAGGTTACACAGATGTCAGCTGTACCACCTATCTGATTCACAAACATCCAGGTCAGGGAATATTAAAGGTTACAAGGATGTCAGCTGTACCACCTATCTGATTCACAAACATCCAGGTCAGGGAATATTAAAGGTTACAAGGATGTCAGCTGTACCACCTGTCTGATTCACAACCATCCAGGTCAGGGAATATTAAAGGTTACAAGGATGTCAGCTGTACCACCTATCTGATTCACAACCATCCAGGTCAGGGAATATTAAAGGTTACAAGGATGTCAGCTGTACCACCTATCTGATTCACAACCATCCAGGTCAGGGAATATTAAAGGTTACAAGGATGTCAGCTGTACCACCTATCTGATTCACAACCATCCAGGTCAGGGAATATTAAAGGTTACAAGGATGTCAGCTGTACCACCTATCTGATTTACAAACATCCAGATCAGGGAATATTAAAGGTTACAAGGATGTCAGCTGTCCCACCTATCTAATTCACAAACATCCAGGTCAGGGAATATTAAAGGTTACAAGGATGTCAGCTGTCCCACCTATCTGATTCACAAACATCCAGGTCAGGGAATATTAAAGGTTACAAGGATGTCAGCTGTCCCACCTATCTGATTCACAAACATCCAGGTCAGGGAATATTAAAGGTTACAAGGATGTCAGCTGTACCACCTATCTGATTCACAACCATCCAGGTCAGGGAATATTAAAGGTTACAAGGATGTCAGCTGTACCACCTATCTGATTCACAAACATCCAGGTCAGGGAATATTAAAGGTTACAAGGATGTCAGCTGTACCACCTATCTGATTCACAAACATCCAGGTCAGGGAATATTAAAGGTTATAAGGATGTCAGCTGTCCCACCTATCTGATTCACAAACATCCAGATCAGGGAATATTAAAGGTTACAAGGATGTCAGCTGTACCACCTATCTGATTCACAAACATCCAGGTCAGGGAATATTAAAGGTTACAAGGATGTCAGCTGTACCACCTATCTGATTCACAAACATCCAGGTCAGGGAATATTAAAGGTTACAAGGATGTCAGCTGTACCACCTATCTGATTCACAACCATCCAGGTCAGGGAATATTAAAGGTTACAAGGATGTCAGCTGTACCACCTATCTGATTCACAAACATCCAGGTCAGGGAATATTAAAGGTTACAAGGATGTCAGCTGTACCACCTATCTGATTCACAAACATCCAGGTCAGGGAATATTAGAGGTTACAAGGATGTCAGCTGTACCACCTATCTGATTCACAAACATCCAGGTCAGGGAATATTAAAGGTTATAAGGATGTCAGCTGTCCCACCTATCTGATTCACAAACATCCAGGTCAGGGAATATTAAAGGTTATAAGGATGTCAGCTGTCCCACCTATCTAATTCATAAACATCCAGATCAGGGAATATTAAAGGTTACAAGGATGTCAGCTGTCCCACCTATCTGATTCACAAACATCTAGATCAGGGAATATTAAAGGTTATAAGGATGTCAGCTGTCCCATCTTTCTGATTAACAAACATCTTTATTGTGGTTTGTTGATTTCAAATACATGCATGAAGGTACAAGGGCTGAGTGTGCTAGCTTGCTCACTCTTGTTACAAACCCTTGAACCCCGAGTGAAGAACAAGAACATGTAACAATAGGATGAGAGCCATGTAATTTCTAATTAACAGTCTGGTACACTAATCACTATGGAATTTCTAATCCTGGAAAGATAAAGGTAAGAAATATAAGTATAGTATGTAATATACCTGATTTTAACACAGCAAGATATGAAATATACAAGTGTGGTATTCATATTTTATGATGAAGAGCTGACTTTTTATAGAAAATATAATTTGAAGATAGCTTAAATAAATAAATTATTATTATTATACCTAAAAACTTCATTAACCAATGACAAAACTTCTTATCAAAACATAGTTCATAAAGCTTTTGCTAACCCTACTCAAGTTATCTCCTAACTTCACAAGGACCATCCATAACCCACATACCTGATTTCCAATGGTTCGTTTACCAGCTGTATTTTCTGCCTTTTGTTGAGCGCTAAGGGAAGGAATTCATGTCATATATAAAGAATAATAAGTAATGTCGAAATCTACACAACAAAACATTGTCATGAAAACTACAACCAATCTGAAGTTAAGACCCAACAATAGAAGATTAGAATTTAATTTATAATGTTAAAAATAATACAGAAACAAAAACTGTTTCATTGAGCACAAGTATCAGGGTAAAATTTCATAATTGTCCACCAAATCAATGTTAAAAATTTGGTAAATAATAAACAGTAAGATGTTTATTGTAAATAAAACAGTACACTGTAACTAACCTGCATTATGATACAATCTTTAGACAAACTTACATTCCGTATGTATGATAAAAACATGACATTTATTACACGTTTCTCTACTTACCAACTTTGACAACTCAAAAAATCTGGAACCACCTTTTGTAATTATGAATATCATACTAAACTACATTTGTTAATTGTAAAGGTTAACTAAAATTCCATTTTTATTGGGTTGAGGAATAATTCGTGAGCGTTTTTTCAAGTTAACAAAATATATTCATAAATGAAACGCTTTCGCAAAATATTTCATGTCATTTGGTAGATAATTTCTTGCAATTTCGTTTAAAACAATGCATACTATATACCTAGGTATTACATGAAATAAAGTATCATAATAAATGTTTTGGGTGTAATGTGTTCATGCATTGAAGTATTGTATAGTCTTGCATGTAATGCTTGAATGAATTATTTAAAAACGCTCACGAATTATTCCTCAACCTAATATTTATTACAATACTTTGTTACACTTTCATAAAGTAGATAATTTTTACATTTCTTGTTACAAAGTGGAAAAATATTTAAGATTTGTGTCTGACATCTATCTACACACACACACATTATATTTAAAATATTTAAGATTTGTGTCTGACATCTATCTACACACACACACACATTATATTTAAAATATTTAAGATTTGTGTCTGACATCTATCTACACACACACACACATTATATTTAAAATATTTAAGATTTGTGTCTGACATCTATCTACACACACACACATATTTAAAATATTTAAGATTTGTGTCTGACATCTATCTACACACACACACATTATATTTAAAATATTTAAGATTTGTGTCTGACATCTATCTACACACACACACACATTATATTTAAAATATTTAAGATTTGTGTCTAACATCTATCTACACACACACACATTATATTTAAAATATTTAAGATTTGTGTCTGACATCTATCTACCACACACACACATTATATTTAAAATATTTAAGATTTGTGTCTGACATCTATCTACACACACACACATTATATTTAAAGATATTTAAGATTTGTGTCTGACATCTATCTACACACACACATTATATTTAAAATATTTAAGATTTGTGTCTGACATCTATCTACACACACACACACATTATATTTAAAATATTTAAGATTTGTGTCTGACATCTATCTACACACACACACACATTATATTTAAAATATTTAAGATTTGTGTCTAACATCTATCTACACACACACACACATTATATTTAAAATATTTAAGATTTGTGTCTAACATCTATCTACACACACACACATTATATTTAAAAATATTTAAGATTTGTGTCTAACATCTATCTACACACACACACACATTATATTTAAAATATTTAAGATTTGTGTCTAACATCTATCTACACACACACATTATATTTAAAATATTTAAGATTTGTGTCTAACATCTATCTACACACACACATTATATTTAAAATATTTAAGATTTGTGTCTAACATCTATCTACACACACATTATATTTAAAATATTTAAGATTTGTGTCTAACATCTATCTACACACACATTATATTTAAAATATGTAAGATTTGTGTCTAACATCTATCTACACACACATTATATTTAAAATATTTAAGATTTGTGTCTAACATCTATCTACACACACATTATATTTAAAATATGTAAGATTTGTGTCTAACATCTATCTACACACACATTATATTTAAAATATTTAAGATTTGTGTCTAACATCTATCTACACACACATTATATTTAAAATATTTAAGATTTGTGTCTAACATCTATCTACACACACATTATATTTAAAATATGTAAGATTTGTGTCTGACATCTATCTACACACACACACATTATATTTAAAATATTTAAGATTTGTGTCTAACATCTATCTACACACACATTATATTTAAAATATTTAAGATTTGTGTCTAACATCTATCTACACACACACACACATTTCTAGCCCATAGAAACAATACATACTCATATTTAGGTTTTACTTCCAGTCAATTTGTACACAAATTACATTAACCATGGTACCTATAATTAACTGTTCTGTTTTTGTACTTGAAACTTCTTCTGAACATTTTAATGGTTCATTCACAAGTTTTCTTTAGTTCATGAAGACATGAAAGTTAAAACTTAAATTCAGGAAAGAGGTTCTAGTGAATTGGTAGTTTGTACTTTCCAGACAATTTCTAGTGTACTAACAGTTTTGAGAAACGATTCTTAGGCAGCAATTATAAAACGTTCTAGTGCTTACGTTGTCAAAATAAATATGCTTACCACTGTTTCTCAGAGTTCAGGAGACAGAAATATAAAAGCTGTTTACAACAACGTTATATCTATACTACCACAGATTAAACAGGGAATCAATAAGAAGGAAGTGAATTATGGCAGACAACCATTTTATATTCATGTCAGAAAAGCTTTTGGTTCACAAGGGTAGAACAGAACCAGGTAACAAAAGAATTAGAGATTACCAACTACCGACTCACCCTCCTGGGTACAAGTCTGCCCTGGAAGAAACAGGCAAATATAAACTGATCTTCAACAAATCTGACAGTTAAAACTTAACATGCTGGTCAAAACAAAAACATCACTCAAAATAGTTCTAAGAACATGAGAGACAGCAAATAAACTGACAGACAAAAAAGTCTTTGTCTACCAAGTTGAAGAAATAAAACAGGTAACCACCCTCCAATGAGTATATTCTATAAATATCAGGATTCAACAGATCCTGGGTGCCAGGTCATTATGGTACCTAAATATGTTTCACGGCATCCAGTGTTTTCTCCCATTTTATTTGTGCTAAATTAAACTTGAATCCAGAACAATTCCAGACTGCAATTGAAAGTCTGGAACTACTTGCACATTCTTTGAGACCTAAATTATTTTGTTTCTGGGATCTTAATGGTGGATTCAGCACTTCATATTTTTCAGATGTGCAGCTCTGTGGTTCCAAAATGTGTCAATAGTTTTACATCATTCTGTCTCCTCTAATTTCAGCCAATCAGTGTCCGTGTTTATATGCAGATGGGTTCAGAGGCAGTTCACCTAATATTATAATGTAGTTGTTCATATCGTGAACGTTTGCTGAGAAAGTAGATAAACGTGTGCTGTTTGTCAGCCACTCTTGGTTTTTTTGAATTTCTCAAGTTACAAGAGTCCAGATCCACTTTTTCTTCTATTCTATTTTTTCCTCTTTTGATTTGCTATTCACATTTCAGTTGAATTTAAATCATAACACACACATAACTAGCTCCTAAATGTTGGCACTTTTTCTAATAAAGACACGTAAGTGCATTCACACCCTGTCAGTGCCTATAGAGAACAAATAAAAAATTAACAGAAAACTACAGTGGAGCGCGTTAAGCCTCCGTTTTTGAGGGATCAACCTGCTTAACCATGGCTTAAACCTTTGTGACTGAAAAGCCAAAGTCGCCAACAGCTCCGCCGAGTAGCCTCATCCGGGCCATTGCGTGATCATTATATCGGATTATCAAATTAAAAATAATAATTTAATTATTGATCACTTTCCTCACGGATTTACTGCGGATTAACTTTAATGTATGGAGAGGTGTGATTCGGTAACAATGGCGGCCTCCATAAAGCTGACATAGAGAGCAGATAAGGTAGATTAACAGTCGATTTCTATTGTAATATATTTTATTTATTTCCCAAATTAAAGCAAATCCTTTTTAAATATCCCCTTGAAGTTATAAAGCCAGAATTAAATTTGTAAGCCGCGTTTTTACACGTTCTTAGATTAGTGGTGAGCCGCGATAATCCTCGCTCACAAGACTTGCTACAGAGGCTTAAGCGATTTCGCGGTTTACTGGTCCGCGGCTTAATGGGACTCCACTGTATATTTGAAAATTATTACAAAAAAAGAAGTCTTTCTTAAGTTGGACTAAAGATACCAACTATTTGTAAAGATAATGGTGTGTAACTCACACCATATCCTGCACACGAAAATCCAAGAAATCAGGCTGACTCAAGATTGGAACTCACACCATATCCTGCACACGAAAATCCAAGAAATCAGGCTGACTCAAGATTGGAACTCACACCATATCCTGCACACGAAAATCCAAGAAATCAGGCTGACTCAAGATTGGAACTCGCACCATATCCTGCACACGAAAATCCAAGAAATCAGGCTGACTCAAGATTGGAACTCACACCATATCCTGCACACGAAAATCCAAGAAATAAGCATGAGTCAAGATTGGAACTCACAACATATCCTGCACACGAAAATCCAAGAAATAAGCATGAGTCAAGATTGGAACTCACAACATATCCTGCACATGAAAATCCAAGAAATCGTGCAACACTTGAACTTCTGAAACCAAAATCAATTTCCACAAAAAGTAAAATTACTGTCTAGAATTGTGAAGACACGACCTTCAGAAACTATGGAGAAAAGAAACGAACTGCAGATAATCAAAGCACTTGTGTAGCCACCATTTTCTGGTACACACAGCACTGACGTAAGGTCAGACACACCTGGTTCCAGAGTTCATGGACTGGCACCTAGATTTCTTGAGGCTTGATATAAATTAATCCCACAGTTTAAGTAATGTAATAAATGTTACAGCTGACAAGATGAAGGCACTGATAATCAACAGCCAAAGACTAATTTATTAAAAACAAACAAATAAACAGAGCTCAGGAATAAACCTTTGGTTCAGTGTAGGTTGAACAGGCTAGAATTATTTATGCTTTGATAAAACATTTTGAAAACTGTTTAGTTCTAATGAAACAAACTTATTTAGAACGTGACCATTCACTGTGAAAACAAACAACAACAAAACACTTCATATCACAAAAACCCAAGAACTAGCTAGAAGATTAGAGAGGTAAAGATAGAGATGTTTCTGAAACTGTTTTGGTTACTAGGTTTCTTAAATTATACTATTTTAATATAAGCAGCCTAAACAAACTATTATAAATAAAAACAACAACAGTGAAATAAAATAAGATACTTTGGAACAAATTAAAGTAATAAACACAAAAGTACAATTTTTCAAAGTTTTATAAAAACTGTTGCTTGTCTATAATAAAAACTGATTTTATTTAGGTTCTTGAAATTATATCAAAATTTATAGAAAAGTTATATTGTTTGTTTTGAATTTTGCACAAAGCTACACGAGAGTTATCTGTGCTAGAAGTTACATAAGTATTCCCGACAAGTTCAAATAACTTTACAGATTTTAAGTAGTTAATAAAACATTAGTTATCAATCAGAAAAAACAAAGTATATAATTATGACAACAATCAATAGACTGTTTTCATGATTAATACTCATAATAAAATCATGAAATATCTGTAGTTAAAACAAAACTTTATTCAAGATGAAAACTATGAAATGTTAGACCTTATACAGGAGATAAGATTAAAGTAACACACACAAGATTAGTGATACAAACAACTAAAACATTGTACTATCAAAAGGAAGTAAACACCCAATAACAGTGGATTAAAGTGATACAAACAACTAAAACATTGTACTATCAAAAGGAAGTAAACACCCAGTAACAGTGAATTAAAGTAACACACACAGAAGATTAGTGATACAAACAACTAAAACATTGTACTATCAAAAGGAAGTAAACACCCAGTAACAGTGAATTAAAGTAACACACACAGAAAAAACTATCAAAAGGAAGTAAACGCCCAGTAACAGTGAATTAAAGTGACATACAGATAAAAACTATCAAAAGGAAGTAAACGCCCAGTAACAGTGAATTAAAGTGACACATACAGATAAAAAATATCAAAAGGAAGTAAACGCCCAGTAACAGTGGATTAAAGTGACACATACAGATAAAAACTATCAAAAGGAAGTAAACACCCAGTAACAGTGGATTAAAGTGACACATACAGATAAAACGTACTATCAAAAGGAAGTAAACGCCCAGTAACAGTGAATTAAAGTGACACATACAGATAAAACTATCAAAAGGAAGTAAACGTCCAGTAACAGTGGATTAAAGTGACACATACAGATAAAAACTATCAAAAGGAAGTAAACACCCAGTAACAGTGGATTAAAGTGACACATACAGATTAAAACTATCAAAAGGAAGTAAACACCCAATAACAGTGGATTAAAGTGACACATACAGATAAAACGTTGTACTATCAAAAGGAAGTAAACACCCAGTGACAGTGGATTAAAGTGACACATACAGATAGTACTATCAAAAGGAAGTAAACACCCAGTAACAGTGAATTAAAGTAACACACACAGAAGATTAGTGATACAAACAACTAAAACATTGTACTATCACAAGGAAGTAAACACCCAGTAACAGTGGATTAAAGTGACACATACAGATAAAAACTATCAAAAGGAAGTAAACACCCAGTAACAGTGGATTAAAGTGACACATACAGATAGTACTATCAAAAGGAAGTAAACACCCAGTAACAGTGGATTAAAGTGACACATACAGATAAAACGTTGTATTATCAAAAGGAAGTAAACACCCAGTGACAGTGGATTAAAGTGACACATACAGATAGTACTATCAAAAGGAAGTAAACACCCAGTAACAGTGGATTAAAGTGACACATACAGATAATACGTTGTACTATCAAAAGGAAGTAAACACCCAGTAACAGTGGATTAAAGTGACACATACAGATAGTACTATCAAAAGGAAGTAAACACCCAGTAACAGTGGATCACTGTGAAGGATACAGATAGTACTATCAAAGGAAGTAAACACCCAGTAACAGTGGATCACTGTGAAGGATACAGATAGTACTATCAAAAGGAAGTAAACACCCAGTAACAGTGGATTACTGTGAAGGATACAGATAGTACTATCAAAAGGAAGTAAACACCCAGTAACGGTGGATCACTGTGAAGGATACAGATAGTACTATCAAAAGGAAGTAAACACCCAGTAACAGTGGATCACTGTGAAGGATACAGATAGTACTATCAAAAGGAAGTAAACACCAGTAACGGTGGATCACTGTGAAGGATACAGATAGTACTATCAAAAGGAAGTAAACACCCAGTAACAGTGGATCACTGTGAAAGATACTACTGAGATAAGTACTATCAAAGGAAGTAAACACCCAGTAACGGTGGATCACTGTGAAGGATACTACAGAGATAAGTACTATCAAAAGGAAGTAAACACCCAGTAACGGTGGATCACTGTGAAGGATACTACGAGATAAGTACTATCAAAAGGAAGTAAACACCCAGTAACGGTGGATCACTGTGAAGGATACTACGAGATAAGTACTATCAAAAGGAAGTAAACACCCAGTAACAGTGGATCACTGTGAAGGATACTACGAGATAAGTACTATCAAAAGGAAGTAAACACCCAGTAACAGTGGATCACTGTGAAGGATACTACGAGATAAGTACTATCAAAAGGAAGTAAACACCCAGTAACAGTGGATCACTGTGAAGGATACTCTGAGATAAGTACTATCAAAGGAAGTAAACACCCAGTAACAGTGGATCACTGTGAAGGATACTCTGAGATAAGTACTATCAAAAGGAAGTAAACACCCAGTAACAGTGGATCACTGTGAAGGATACTACGAGATAAGTACTATCAAAAGGAAGTAAACACCCAGTAACAGTGGATCACTGTGAAGGATACTACGAGATAAGTACTATCAAAAGGAAGTAAACACCCAGTAACGGTGGATCACTGTGAAGGATACAGATAGTACTATCAAAAGAAAGTAAACACCCAGTAACAGTGGATCACTGTGAAGGATACAGATAGTACTATCAAAAGGAAGTAAACACCCAGTAACAGTGGATCACTGTGAAGGATACTACGAGATAAGTACTATCAAAAGGAAGTAAACACCCAGTAACAGTGGATCACTGAAGGATACAGATAGTACTATCAAAAGGAAGTAAACACCCAGTAACGGTGGATCACTGTGAAGGATACAGATAGTACTATCAAAAGGAAGTAAACACCCAGTAACGGTGGATCACTGTGAAGGATACAGATAGTACTATCAAAAGGAAGTAAACACCCAGTAACAGTGGATCACTGTGAAGGATACAGATAGTACTATCAAAAGGAAGTAAACACCCAGTAACAGTGGATCACTGTGAAGGATACAGATAGTACTATCAAAGGAAGTAAACACCCAGTAACAGTGGATCACTGTGAAGGATACAGATAGTACTATCAAAGGAAGTAAACACCCAGTAACAGTGGATCACTGTGAAGGATACAGATAGTACTATCAAAAGGAAGTAAACACCCAGTAACAGTGGATCACTGTGAAGGATACTACGAGATAAGTACTATCAAAAGGAAGTAAACACCCAGTAACAGTGGATCACTGTGAAGGATACAGATAGTACTATCAAAAGGAAGTAAACACCCAGTAACGGTGGATCACTGTGAAGGATACTACGAGATAAGTACTATCAAAAGGAAGTAAACACCCAGTAACGGTGGATCACTGTGAAGGATACTACGAGATAAGTACTATCAAAAGGAAGTAAACACCCAGTAACAGTGGATCACTGTGAAGGATACTAGAGATAAGTACTATCAAAAGGAAGTAAACACCCAGTAACAGTGGATCACTGTGAAGGATACTGAGATAAGTACTATCAAAAGGAAGTAAACACCCAGTAACAGTGGATCACTGTGAAGGATACTACGAGATAGTACTATCAAAAGGAAGTAAACACCCAGTAACAGTGGATCACTGTGAAGGATACTACTGAGATAAGTACTATCAAAGGAAGTAAACACCCAGTAACAGTGGATCACTGTGAAGGATACTACGAGATAAGTACTATCAAAGGAAGTAAACACCCAGTAACGGTGGATCACTGTGAAGGATACTACGAGATAAGTACTATCAAAGGAAGTAAACACCAGTAGCGGTGGATCACTGTGAAGGATACAGATAGTACTATCAAAGGAAGTAAACACCCAGTAACAGTGGATCACTGTGAAGGATACAGATAGTACTATCAAAAGGAAGTAAACACCCAGTAACAGTGGATCACTGTGAAGGATACTACGAGATAAGTACTATCAAAGGAAGTAAACACCCAGTAACAGTGGATCACTGTGAAGGATACAGATAGTACTATCAAAAGGAAGTAAACACCCAGTAACGGTGGATCACTGTGAAGGATACAGATAGTACTAACAAAAGGAAGTAAACACCCAGTAACGGTGGATCACTGTGAAGGATACAGATAGTACTATCAAAAGGAAGTAAACACCCAGTAACAGTGGATCACTGTGAAGGATACTACGAGATAAGTACTATCAAAGGAAGTAAACACCCAGTAACGGTGGATCACTGTGAAGGATACTACGAGATAAGTACTATCAAAGGAAGTAAACACCCAGTAACAGTGGATCACTGTGAAGGATACTACGAGATAAGTACTATCAAAAGGAAGTAAACACCCAGTAACAGTGGATCACTGTGAAGGATACTACGAGATAAGTACTATCAAAAGGAAGTAAACACCCAGTAACAGTGGATCACTGTGAAGGATACTGAGATAAGTACTATCAAAAGGAAGTAAACACCCAGTAACAGTGGATCACTGTGAAGGATACTACTGAGATAAGTACTATCAAAGGAAGTAAACACCCAGTAACAGTGGATCACTGTGAAGGATACTACGAGATAAGTACTATCAAAGGAAGTAAACACCCAGTAACGGTGGATCACTGTGAAGGATACAGATAGTACTATCAAAGGAAGTAAACACCCAGTAACAGTGGATCACTGTGAAGGATACAGATAGTACTATCAAAAGGAAGTAAACACCCAGTAACAGTGGATCACTGTGAAGGATACTACGAGATAAGTACTATCAAAGGAAGTAAACACCCAGTAACAGTGGATCACTGAAGGATACAGATAGTACTATCAAAGGAAGTAAACACCCAGTAACGGTGGATCACTGTGAAGGATACAGATAGTACTATCAAAAGGAAGTAAACACCCAGTAGCGGTGGATCACTGTGAAGGATACAGATAGTACTATCAAAGGAAGTAAACACCCAGTAACAGTGGATCACTGTGAAGGATACAGATAGTACTATCAAAGGAAGTAAACACCCAGTAACAGTGGATCACTGTGAAGGATACAGATAGTACTATCAAAGGAAGTAAACACCCAGTAACAGTGGATCACTGTGAAGGATACTAGAGATAAGTACTATCAAAGGAAGTAAACACCCAGTAACGGTGGATCACTGTGAAGGATACTACGAGATAAGTACTATCAAAGGAAGTAAACACCCAGTAACGGTGGATCACTGTGAAGGATACTACGAGATAAGTACTATCAAAGGAAGTAAACACCCAGTAACGGTGGATCACTGTGAAGGATACTACGAGATAAGTACTATCAAAAGGAAGTAAACACCCAGTAACGGTGGATCACTGTGAAGGATACTACGAGATAAGTACTATCAAAGGAAGTAAACACCCAGTAACGGTGGATCACTGTGAAGGATACTACGAGATAGTACTATCAAAGGAAGTAAACACCCAGTAACGGTGGATCACTGTGAAGGATACTACGAGATAAGTACTATCAAAGGAAGTAAACACCCAGTAACGGTGGATCACTGTGAAGGATACTACGAGATAAGTACTATCAAAGGAAGTAAACACCCAGTAACAGTGGATCACTGTGAAGGATACTACGAGATAAGTACTATCAAAGGAAGTAAACACCCAGTAACAGTGGATCACTGTGAAGGATACTACGAGATAAGTACTATCAAAGGAAGTAAACACCCAGTAACAGTGGATCACTGTGAAGGATACTACGAGATAAGTACTATCAAAAGGAAGTAAACACCCAGTAACAGTGGATCACTGTGAAGGATACAGATAGTACTATCAAAAGGAAGTAAACACCCAGTAACAGTGGATCACTGTGAAGGATACAGATAGTACTATCAAAGGAAGTAAACACCCAGTAACAGTGGATCACTGTGAAGGATACAGATAGTACTATCAAAGGAAGTAAACACCCAGTAACAGTGGATCACTGTGAAGGATACAGATAGTACTATCAAAAGGAAGTAAACACCCAGTAACAGTGGATCACTGTGAAGGATACAGATAGTACTATCAAAGGAAGTAAACACCCAGTAACGGTGGATCACTGTGAAGGATACAGATAGTACTATCAAAAGGAAGTAAACACCCAGTAACGGTGGATCACTGTGAAGGATACAGATAGTACTATCAAAAGGAAGTAAACACCCAGTAACGGTGGATCACTGTGAAGGATACAGATAGTACTATCAAAGGAAGTAAACACCCAGTAACAGTGGATCACTGTGAAGGATACAGATAGTACTATCAAAGGAAGTAAACACCCAGTAACAGTGGATCACTGTGAAGGATACAGATAGTACTATCAAAAGGAAGTAAACACCCAGTAACGGTGGATCACTGTGAAGGATACAGATAGTACTATCAAAAGGAAGTAAACACCCAGTAACGGTGGATCACTGTGAAGGATACAGATAGTACTATCAAAGGAAGTAAACACCCAGTAACAGTGGATCACTGTGAAGGATACAGATAGTACTATCAAAGGAAGTAAACACCCAGTAACGGTGGATCACTGTGAAGGATACAGATAGTACTATCAAAAGGAAGTAAACACCCAGTAACAGTGGATCACTGTGAAGGATACAGATAGTACTATCAAAAGGAAGTAAACACCCAGTAACAGTGGATCACTGTGAAGGATACAGATAGTACTATCAAAGGAAGTAAACACCCAGTAACAGTGGATCACTGTGAAGGATACAGATAGTACTATCAAAGGAAGTAAACACCCAGTAACAGTGGATCACTGTGAAGGATACAGATAGTACTATCAAAGGAAGTAAACACCCAGTAACAGTGGATCACTGTGAAGGATACAGATAGTACTATCAAAGGAAGTAAACACCCAGTAACAGTGGATCACTGTGAAGGATACAGATAGTACTATCAAAGGAAGTAAACACCCAGTAACAGTGGATCACTGTGAAGGATACAGATAGTACTATCAAAAGGAAGTAAACACCCAGTAACAGTGGATTAAAGTGACACATACAGATAGTACTATCAAAAGGAAGTAAACACCCAGTAACAGTGGATCACTGTGAAGGATACTACAAGATAAGTACTATCAAAAGGAAGTAAACACCCAGTAACAGTGGATCACTGTGAAGGATACAGATAGAACTATCAAAAGGAAGTAAACACCCAGTAACAGTGGATCACTGTGAAGGATACAGATAGTACTATCAAAGGAAGTAAACACCCAGTAACAGTGGATCACTGTGAAGGATACAGATAGTACTATCAAAAGGAAGTAAACACCCAGTAACAGTGGATCACTGTGAAGGATACAGATAGTACTATCAAAAGGAAGTAAACACCCAGTAACGGTGGATCACTGTGAAGGATACAGATAGTACTATCAAAGGAAGTAAACACCCAGTAACGGTGGATCACTGTGAAGGATACAGATAGTACTATCAAAAGGAAGTAAACACCCAGTAACGGTGGATCACTGTGAAGGATACAGATAGTACTATCAAAAGGAAGTAAACACCCAGTAGCGGTGGATCACTGTGAAGGATACAGATAGTACTATCAAAGGAAGTAAACACCCAGTAACAGTGGATCACTGTGAAGGATACAGATAGTACTATCAAAAGGAAGTAAACACCCAGTAACAGTGGATCACTGTGAAGGATACAGATAGTACTATCAAAGGAAGTAAACACCCAGTAACAGTGGATCACTGTGAAGGATACAGATAGTACTATCAAAAGGAAGTAAACACCCAGTAACAGTGGATCACTGTGAAGGATACAGATAGTACTATCAAAAGGAAGTAAACACCCAGTAACAGTGGATCACTGTGAAGGATACAGATAGTACTATCAAAAGGATGTAAACACCCAGTAACGGTGGATCACTGTGAAGGATACAGATAGTACTATCAAAAGGAAATAAACACCCAGTAACAGTGGATCACTGTGAAGGATACAGATAGTACTATCAAAGGAAGTAAACACCCAGTAACAGTGGATCACTGTGAAGGATACAGATAGAACTATCAAAGGAAGTAAACACCCAGTAACAGTGGATCACTGTGAAGGATACAGATAGTACTATCAAAGGAAGTAAACACCCAGTAACGGTGGATCACTGTGAAGGATACAGATAGTACTATCAAAAGGAAGTAAACACCCAGTAACAGTGGATCACTGTGAAGGATACAGATAGTACTATCAAAAGGAAGTAAACACCCAGTAACGGTGGATCACTGTGAAGGATACAGATAGTACTATCAAAAGGAAGTAAACACCCAGTAACAGTGGATCACTGTGAAGGATACAGATAGTACTATCAAAGGAAGTAAACACCCAGTAACAGTGGATCACTGTGAAGGATACAGATAGAACTATCAAAAGGAAGTAAACACCCAGTAACAGTGGATCACTGTGAAGGATACAGATAGTACTATCAAAAGGAAGTAAACACCCAGTAACAGTGGATCACTGTGAAGGATACAGATAGAACTATCAAAAGGAAGTAAACACCCAGTAACAGTGGATCACTGTGAAGGATACTACGAGATAAGTACTATCAAAAGGAAGTAAACACCCAGTAACAGTGGATCACTGTGAAGGATACTACGAGATAAGTACTATCAAAAGGAAGTAAACACCCAGTAACAGTGGATCACTGTGAAGGATACTACGAGATAAGTACTATCAAAAGGAAGTAAACACCCAGTAACGGTGGATCACTGTGAAGGATACAGATAGTACTATCAAAAGGAAGTAAACACCCAGTAACAGTGGATCACTGTGAAGGATACTACGAGATAAGTACGTCCAATAGACCTTATCTTTCACTCATCCTGCTTGTTCCTCTTTCTTGTAGTAACACATCACAAGATCAAACAATCACCTAAACTTAGTATTCAAATAACATATCAATATGATAAGTACAACAATACAGAAGTATTACTTGTGCACGAGTAGACGTAACAACAATGGTTCAATCATATTAAAAGCCAAATGGTTGATTAATAAAATACATAGAAAGAGAGTCAACAAAATTAGTATATATGATTGAACTTATAAACTGGAAACATTATATCTGAGACACTGAATTAATTCAAAATTATTTTAACCTGTCATAGTGATGTTGGTTCATATTTTAACTTGTAAAACCAGATACAAATATTCCACTTCCTTACTTTGTAAATCCAATGAAGTCCTCGTGGTTTGTGTTCATGTATGCCAGTTCAACATCAACTAACAATATCAACTGTTCCTTCGTCTTCTGCTCTCTCTCTCGGATATGAGTGTTAATAATCCTCTCAGTTTCGTCACGTAACCTTGGGAAACGACTCATCTAAATAAAGAAACAGCTTGAAAAGTCAATTCTATCAAAGTATGAATTTTTTTTATTAATTTGTACCAGATTACAAGATGTAGTTAGTTCAGTTGTTAGTAAGAACCACCTGTGGTTGTTACAACTGCTGTAATAAACAACATGCACAATAACAAAAGGAAGAAACTAAAAATGGAATATTATGTGATCACTGGGAAAATCAGGACTAGAATAGAATCACATCTTTAACCAGTATAACATTTTGTAAAAAAAAATAACACAAGATCTTAACAAGTACGATCACTTACCACATTCTGTACAAGTTAAAAAGTTTAGTTGTGGACCTTCCTTCCAGAGAATTTCCTTGTTTATTCTAAAATACGACAACATTTCAGTAGACAAAAAAGCCAATAATATTCATATCCCCAACAGACCATCAGCAAAACGAGAGTATAATAATTTAGATAAACTTGCTCAAACAGTAGAGTGATGAAAAGGGGACTTATTCCCCCACCCACACAGAATCCAGAGTTTATTATATTTTACTGAGAACTACTTTAAATCAAAACTAGTGCAACTATAAGCTATATAAAAGTACAAGAGAAACTGGCATGGCCTCAAAATAACATAGTTAAATACTTGTATTCAGTTAGATACAACACTTTTATATATTTTATAAAATTACAAAGTTTTATACATTATTGTTTGCTTACTAAGACAATATTCTAGTATCGTATTTGTATGAAGCCTTCATGATCCGTTACCAGTATATGTTTACAGCTGCTAATCTGTAATAAAGATTACTACAATCCATGCTTCCACCTAGTACCACGCGATAATGTTAGCTACAATCCATGCTTCCACCTAGTACCACGCGATGTTAGCTACAATCCATGCTTCCACCTAGTACCACGCGATAATTTTAGCTACAATCCATGCTTCCACCTAGTACCACATGATGTTAGCTACAATCCATGCTTCCACCTAGTACCACACGATAATGTTAGCTACAATCCATGCTTCCACCTAGTACCACGCGATAATGTTAGCTACAATCCATGCTTCCAGCTACAACTCTGTAATAATGCTTACTAGAATCCATATTTACAGCTACTAACTTGTGATGAAATTTACTACAAAACCAATTTGACACTTGATGGTGTAGGTTATCAGATGTTCTACAATATTACACATGAAATTATTCTAATTCATCAAAATATAGCTGGGGTATAAATATATCTATCCACGCTCCCTACAATTCACAAAAATGTAGCTAGGGATATAAATATATCTATCCACGTTCCCTACAATTCGTCAAAATGTAGCTAGGGATATAAATATATCTATCCACGTTCCCTACAATTCGTCAAAATGTAGCTAGGGATATAAATATATCTATCCACGTTCCCTACAATTCGTCAAAATGTAGCTAGGGATATAAATATATCTATCCCGTTCCTACAATTAGTCAAAATGTAGCTAGGGATATAAATATATCTATCCCGTTCCCTACAATTCGTCAAAATGTAGCTAGGGATATAAATATATCTATCCACGTTCCCTACAATTCGTCAAAATGTAGCTAAGGATATAAATATATCTATCCACGCTCCCTACAATTCGTCAAAATGTAGCTAGGGATATAAATATATCTATCCACGTTCCCTACAATTCGTCAAAATGTAGCTAGGGATATAAATATATCTATCCACGTTCCCTACAATTCGTCAAAATGTAGCTAAGGATATAAATATATCTATCCACGCTCCCTACAATTCACCAAAATGTAGCGAGGGATATATCTATCCACGTTCCCTACAATTCACCCAAAATGTAGCTAGGGATATATCTATCCACGTTCCCTACAATTCACCAAAATGTAGCGAGGGATATATCTATCCACGTTCCCTACAATTCACCCAAAATGTAGCTCGGGATATATCTATCCACGTTCCCTACAATTCACCAAAATGTAGCTCGGGATATATCTATCCACGTTCCTACAATTCACCAAAATGTAGCTGGGATATATCTATCCGCGTTCCTACAATTCACCAAAATGTAGCTGGGATATATCTATCCACGTTCCTACAATTCACCAAAATGTAGCTCGGGATATATCTATCCCGTTCCTACAATTCACCAAAATGTAGCTCGGGATATATCTATCCCGTTCCTACAATTCACCAAAATGTAGCTGGGATATATCTATCCACGTTCCCTACAATTCACCAAAATGTAGCTCGGGATATATCTATCCACGTTCCCTACAATTCACCAAAATGTAGCTCGGGATATATCTATCCACGTTCCCTACAATTCACCAAAATGTAGCTCGGGATATATCTATCCACGTTCCCTACAATTCACCAAAATGTAGCTCGGGATATATCTATCCACGTTCCCTACAATTCACCAAAATGTAGCTCGGGATATATCTATCCACGTTCCCTACAATTCACCAAAATGTAGCTAGGGATATATCTATCCACGTTCCCTACAATTCACCAAAATGTAGCTCGGGATATATCTATCCACGTTCCCTACAATTCACCAAAATGTAGCTCGGGATATAAATATATCTATCCACGTTCCCTACAATTCACCAAAATGTAGCTCGGGATATATATATATCTATCCACGTTCCCTACAATTCACCAAAATGTAGCTCGGGATATATATATATCTATCTATCCACGTTCCCTACTATTCACCAAAATGTAGCTCGGGATATATATATATATCTATCCACGTTCCCTACAATTCACCAAAATGCAGCTCGGGATATAAATATATCTATCCACGTTCCCTACAAATCACCAAAATGTAGCTCGGGATATATCTATCCACGTTCCCTACAATTCACCAAAATGTAGCTCGGGATATAAATATATCTATCCACGTTCCCTACAATTCACAAAAATGTAGCTAGGGATATAAATATATCTATCCACGTTCCCTACAATTTGTCAAAATGTAGCTAAGGATATAAATATATCAGTCCACGTTCCCTACAATTTGTCAAAATGTAGCTAAGGATATAAATATATCAGTCCATGTTCCAACATCAAATTGTGTAGTACCATGGTTTATTTTGTTGTTACTTAATATAATTAATAACAGATAAGTAATACAACAAAACTTACATTTTTCCAAACTTACCTCTTCTGTGCACTTTCTAAGAACATTTCCCAGTTCATTGACAACTAGGTCCACACACTTTAAAGACGGTTCCTTCAGCCTTGCTATCTGTCTCTTTACAGTCGCTTCAAAAGCCATATCTGGAGTGAAAAGCCCAACCCTAAAACATCATAGGATGTATTCTCATTATATATATAAATAACCTGTACAAATACACTATTACAAAGCTTAATTACTACAATTTGAATCTAGACTTTACAAGGTCTGAAATATGATAAACTATACTATGCAGCTATTAACTCATCAGCTCTCTAGTCTATACGAATACAGCCTGTATGAATTCACATTACACAGAAATTAACTTTTTATGAGCTGCATGGTGCATTGGATCTAACTGAATGTTCACATACACAAAGTTCTAGAATACAGTGATGATTCCAATTTAAAGTGAAAAAAATGAAATTTAAAAGATGGGTCTATACATATTTGAAAGATTAGAGTGTGAGGTTTTTGGGTTTCATTTCTCCAGGTGAACTTTTCAATTATAAAAGAAATATATATTTTTTGTACATTTTTCTGATGGCCTAACAAACAACCTTTCTGTACACCAGTGCTTCCAAACTGTTCACATTTCAACATATATCTAATGGTTTGATATTGGAATCACAATCCACAATATGCTGCACCAGTTTCCTAATACAATTGCTCGGCTGAATAACGTGATATTTGATGTTAATCTGGAGAGGATATCGGTTACTACAAATCAGAAAGAAGCTTGTATATCTGTAACTGATATATCAAAATTAAACTGGACATGGCAAAAGTATAGCCAGATCAAACTGTTATAACAAAAAGACATTAACCCACAATCATTAAATATCAGTGTTGCGATTCAAGACATGACATCTTCATAGCAACAAGTGCAGATTAAATCTAGAAATTTCAAACTAAAAACGATTAAACAGTACGCTGTGTTTAACATGTCCAAAAACAATTAGACTTATTACAATGAACAAGATAAACAAATTATAAAAATTAAACTTTGCTGCCAGACACATAGTTTACCATGAAACAAGTTACACTTTCATTACAGTTTACATTATAACATTTTGATAAAAATTCAAACCATAATATTATCATGTTTACGTAAGGTCATGGAAACTAAGCATATTCAGATTTCACTCTTTTTGATACAAGTTGGTAACAAATACCTGGTTCCACTTAACTCACCTGATACCATGAATATTTCTTATTGCAAATGCAATTTCTCTTCTGAGTTCTTTCTCATCAAACTCCATCTGATGAAAAAAAATCAAAATCAATCATTCAGATAAAGAAACTTTCATACTTCTACGGTACCTTAAGGTTGTTCATACTTCTACGGTACCTTAAGGTTGTTCATACTTCTATGGTATCTTAAGGTTCTTAAGTCAGGTGTTTAGGTAAAAGTACGTTAAGACAGCTTCATAAGCTGTCAAAACACAAGTTTGTGCTTATAAAAGTACTGACCTACCTGATTAGAACCAGACTTTGTGTATTAATGACTAAAGGTTTTAGCTTCATTAACACAAAACAATAAACACTTATGGAAAACTCTACAAATGAACTGGATGTTATTAGATTCTTTATCACTGACCTTCACAATTTCAAAAGGAAAACGTTCGTGAAAGAGTCGATTGATCCGAGCACCACCAGAAAGTTCGTTGGTGTTTATTGCCGCAGACCCTGAACCCTCAATGTTCTGTTCAAAGTCTGTCTGAAGCTGTTGGATCATTCTTAAGGGAGTGAAGAGAACCAGTGTAAAATAATAACTCACTGAAGGGTTCTATAATAAACTAGGTCTTAAAGAAGACATACGAATAAGGCTTTAGAACAAATCTGTTACCTGTAAATAGCTGTGTCTTACCAATTAGACCAAAAAGTGGATTTCTTATGTTAAAGATAAAAGCTTTTGTGGCAGAAACAACCAATTACTTTCAAATGGTGTCATGTATTTTCATTTGAAGAAATTAAAAAGACAGGAATGTTTTTTACTTTTTCTTAAAATACAAATGAAAAACAGCCAAATACAAATAAAATAATGTGTATAATTAGTTTAAACAAATGGCTAAAAACAAAAGAATTTCTTGTCAAGTACAACACAAGTATTCCATCACTTAATGTAAACCCTGACTTGGCATACACACCATCTGAAGCTACTGTATCTCAATTATCCTTACTTTAATAGTTAGTGTCCAAGTATTACTGATGTAGTTTCCAGATTATGAGTGTCTACTAAAACAGCCCAGCTGAAGATACAAGAGGCAAGATTTGTCTTCTATGGAAATATAAAACCTTTTAAACTTCCTAAACAAACAGTTTTTATTAAAAATTACGTGTGTGAGTTAAGCCTATTAACAAGACTACAAATTATGCCCAGCATAAAGATAATATAATTTACATTTGAAAATCATAGGTCTTCATGAATTTACAGAAGCTGAAAACACAGAAAACAAACAAGTTTGAGTAGATTGGCAACTGTAATTTTTACTTCAACAATTCACAGTTGTAGTAAACCAAAAGATCATGAAATCACTAAGTCTTACTGCATCATAGCTTTGGTTTCTGAGAAGGGTGCGTCAGTGAACTGCTTGTAATCTTCAACTTCTTTTTCCATTGATAATAACTGATGTTGCAGCTTCTCTCTCAATGCTGGGAGTGTATCTTTGATGTGATTTGTTAGCTGTTGGTTAAGTATTCTCTGTAAGTATGGAGTGCCCATTTTGTCAGCCATGTGCCTAGAAATAGCAGAGTTTAGTTGTTGTTTTTTTTACACAATTCTGAATGACTAAGAAATATTGAAAAGGAAAACAGTTGCTTGAAGTAACACAAAAGTTCTATAATTATTTTACCTCAATTAAGCCTAAAAATTTATTGTTTATAGATACTAATAATAAATTATACAGATTTAAACTCTTGAGCAAAGTTATGACAAAACTTGCAGTAGTTGAGGTTGAACCAATAGATTAGAGAAAAGGTAGTAAGTGAACAACACTCACTACCAATTCTTGCTCACTGTCACTCTTATAATGCACCCATGGCCCTAAAGTGCTGAATATGGTTTACCCTAAACCGTAGACTGGAACACCAGCCATCTGTGGGCCACTTTGTTTAAAGTAAACTTGTATAGATTAATAATCAATACTATTAAGTCATCAGTTAAGCATTTGTAATAAACAAAATGTAGGATTAAGTATAACAGAAATTTGCAATGATAGAAAATAAAATTTTACAACAACATATTTAACAATAGTCCAACAATAACATTTACACTAACACTGAGAAAATACCAGAATTTATTTCTCTCTGTTTGTTTTGGTACAAGTCATCAAATTCTGTTTAAATACCCCAGACATAAGCAGGGGTTGAACAATACGTGCGCTAACACTTCAGTATGATGTAGTTTGGAATATAACAGTATCACTACAAACTCTGGTTATCCATTCATTCAAGTATTCTTACATCTCTAGCCAGTGAATTCAGTTTTCTTAACAGGAACATCACGAGTAGAAAGAAATTAATACCGTAATGTGAAGAAGGAACTACACAATAACTTGAATAAGGTGATAAGCAATGTTTTGAGCTGCTCACAAGGTAACATTTCACACATCCCTATGCACGAAAGCACCGGGACACTTAATATGTCCTCATACATAAAAGCAGTATTTTTAAATTACACTATTTATACTATTACATTTCACTTATGGTTTATGTATTTGCTATTAACTTCACAGAACTTAAAACCTAACCTCCATATATACTTGTAAATTCCTGGATATTCAAACACAGATCTCATCATCCTGCAAAGGTTTAATATTTGGATAAACATACACAAGCCTTTTACTGAAATTAAAACATCACAACTTGTTTATAGATATACTATAAACACACACTCACCTGTAACTAGGATGACTCAACAGAAACATTCACTCTCCCTCAATATAGTAGATCTTGTTTATAGATATACTATAAACACACACTCACCTGTAACTAGGATGACTCAACAGAAACATTCGCTCTCCCTCAATATAGTAGATCTTGTTTATAGATCTACTATAAACACACACTCACCTGTAACTAGGATGACTCAACAGAAACATTCGCTCTCCCTCAATACAGTAGATCTTGTTTATAGATCCACTATAAACACACACTTACCTGTAACTAGGATGACTCAACAGAAACATTTGCTCTCCCTCAACATAGTAGAGCTTGTTTATATATCTACTATAAACACACACTCACCTGTAACTAGGATGACTCAACAGAAACATTCGCTCTCCCTCAAGTGCTGCTTTAATATCTTTTCTTCCTTCAATATCTTTCTGACTTCTGTTCACAACACCAACATAACCTGCAAAGAAACTTCAAATCTTGTTCACTGTCAACTTAAAATCTTACATTTGTTTACAATACAAAACGTTTGCCTCCTATTCAACGAGTTACATTTAGAGAATAGATCTTAACAGTTGCTTTAGATGCACTTAAACTACAGTGGCTTTTTGACAACGTTTCAAACCATGTAAACCTACTATTCAACTGACAAGTATGGAATATTTACCTCTCTGGCGGATATGTCCTGTTTTCCAGGATGTTACTAGCATCAGTTCCTTCATCCATCAAGTCTAATTTTGTGATCACCCTATAGTTAGCATTCCTTTGAAGTAAGAAAACATTCTACACAGTTATTACAAAATAAACAGAGAGTAAATCATAATGATAAAATTAGTATAAACCATATATATTAAAGTTTCTAAAATCCATAAAAAATATCATACATGTGAGACACAAACAACACAAGCTAAAGTTACTTAAAACACAGGAAGTTATTGAATTCAAAAAGAAAATTATAAGATACGAACACAATGGCTTAGTGCGAACACTAGATACAAGGTAAGGTACGAACACAATGGCTTAATGCGAACACCAGATACAAGGTAAGGTACGAACACAATGGCTTAGTGCGAACACCAGATACAAGGTAAGGTACGAACACAATGGCTTAGTGCGAACACCAGATACAAGGTAAGGTACAAACACAAGGGCTTAGTGCAAACACCAGATACAATGTAAGGTACGAACACAACGGCTTAGTGCGAACACCAGATACAAGGTAAGGTACTAACACAATGGCTTAGTGCGAACACCAGATACAAGGTAAGGCAGAACACAAGCTGACTTAGTCTGGAACACCAGATACAAGGTAAGGCGCGAACACAGCGACTTAGTCTTGAACACCAGATACAAAGGTAAGGCCACGAACACTGTGACTTAGTCTTGAACACCAGATACAAGGTAAGAGCAACACGAACACTGCGGCTTAGTGCGAACACCAGATACAAGGTAAGGCCACGAACACAGCGGCTTAGTCAGAACACCAGATACAAGGTAAGGACACGAACACAAGCGGCTTAGTCACGAACACCAGATACAAGGTAAGGCACGAACACAACAGCTTAGTGCGAACACCAGATACAAGGTAAGGTCACGAACACAACGGCTTAGTGCGAACACCAGATACAAGGTAAGGTGCAGAACACAACGGCTTAGTGCGAACACCAGATACAAGGTAAGGTCACGAACACAACGGCTTAGTGCGAACACCAGATACAAGGTAAGGCACGAACACAACGGCTTAGTGCGAACACCAGATACAAGGTAAGGTACAAACACAACGGCTTAGTCTGAACACCAGATACAAGGTAAGGCACGAACACAAGCGACAGTCTTGAACACCAGATACAAGGTAAGGCAGAACACAAGCGGCTTAGTGCGAACACCAGATACAAGGTAAGGTGCAGAACACAACGGCAGCAGTGCGAACACCAGATACAAGGTAAGGCACGAACACAACGGCTTAGTGCGAACACCAGATACAAGGTAAGGTACGAACACAATGGCTTAGTGCGAACACCAGATACAAGGTAAGGTCACGAACACAATGGCTTAGTCTTGAACACCAGATACAAGGTAAGTGCAGAACACAATGGCTTAATGAGAACACCAGATACAAGGTAAGATGCAGAACACAATGGCTTAGTGTGAACACCAGATACAAGGTAAGGTACGAACACAATGGCTTAATGCGAACACCAGATACAAGGTAAGATGCGAACACAATGGCTTAATCACGAACACCAGATACAAGGTAAGGTACGAACACAATGGCTTAATGCGAACACCAGATACAAGGTAAGGTACGAACACAATGGCTTAATGCGAACACCAGATACAAGGTAAGGTACGAACACAATGGCTTAATGCAAACACCAGATACAAGGTAAGGTACGAACACAATGGCTTAATGTGAACACCAGATACAAGGTTAAACGTTTCCTGTGGTTTGTTAGCATGCCTGCTTCATCGACATGAGATGTTACTTCTTAAACGTTTATGATTTAGTACAATATTCCACATCAAACACAAGTAACTGGTCTAATTAAAAGAAATATTAGTTTTGAATAAGTTAATAATACAAAGTGTGTCTTATAAGAAACTCTCACTTTCATTATGGGTTTTTATAATTTGTAGTTTTTTGATCGTTGAAACCTAAGGGTTTTTATTGTCCTTACAACTGGGATAAAATCCTTGGATTGAAAACAATATCTTGATACTATTCCACTTTAATTAATGTACATTTTTAAATAATACTCAGTGAAGGTATAATGTACTCTAACCTTACATTTACATATATGATGTATGTATTCACAGTTTCAACGTGTTTATGATAATTAACACATTAAAAATGCTTTTTTTTCTAAAGAAAAATAAGGAAGCCAACTTTGATTGTTCACCAGAAGACTTCATTTGATGAAGTACAACAAGTGTTAAACTGATTGTATACGTTTAATACACTTCAAATATCTTCTTTAGGCCAAACAAACAGCAGCAAATAACTAAACTCCCTCGTCTCTCTCCAATCATTGTGCAACACCACAATTCAAATGAAACATAGAACTGTATAGCAAGTTATCCAAAATAAACAGGCCTGTAATTGTGTCAGAGGTTATCACAACATCTTTTTGTACAACACATCACCAAGCTTAGCTTTTATCATTTTGTTCCAATCCTTACAAGTTTCTGATAAACTGGATGCCATATCAGATTACAAAGTTTAAAACTGATAAAACACCTTAAACATTGTTTAATCAGTAGCTTATAGCTTCTAGAAACTGAGATATACAGGAAATCACGACAACTAACGTTGAGAAACAGCTTCAGACTAAATCCAAATATTGTATTCAAAGTTAGAAAGTTTAAATTAATTTTACTTTGTTCAAACTATATGATTTTCCCTCTATAGGGCCACAAGTGTTATAAATTATACTAAAAAATTCACAAACATTAATTTTTTTTTTTTATCAGAAACATGCTGAAAGCTACAAAAGGAGAGAAGTCTCCTACCAACTCTTCACTAACAGTGGGATTGTTGATCATATTACAACATTCCAATGGCTAAAACAGTAGTCATCTTCAGTGAAAGGATTCAAACCTATGATTCACAGATAGCAAGTCAAACACCCTAAGGCTTATAAAATCAAAAACTTAGTGATAATTCACCAAGTGGTATGTACAATATATTCAACGACAACCTGGAAGATAAAAACATCATATAAAAATAAACTTAATTAATTAATGTAATGGAAGAACTTGTTTCTGTCGTACCTTGTGGATCTACTTCTTTGGCGAGCTTCAGAGCATCAGATGTAGCAACATCTTGGTTGGCAGCAGTGACAGCAAGGATGAGACAGTTTTCCTTGCGAATGAAGGTGAGAATCATTTCTCGAATTTGGTTTTCAATGTCTGCAGGTTGGTCGCCCACTGGTACTCTTGTCATCCCCGGCAAGTCAACGAGAGTTAAGTTCAAAACTAGAAGAGAAGGATGGGATAAAAGTGGATAAAGTGGATCACTCACTGCTGAAAGTATTTCTCATAAATACTCTTGTTGCTTCCAGAATTAGGATTCAGTAAGTCTTCAAAATTGAAACAAAGGTCATGATGGCTGGATAGTAACTCATCAGAATTAGTAGCCAAGTGTAATTTATAATTAGTTATTTTAAATTACTAGCTATTATTTATAACCAGTTTATACCTACACATTTGACTGCTAATCTGCTGTAGTCTTCAAAAAACTAATGAGAATGACACTTGTGTTTTTGGAGATTATACAGGTTAGTTAATATGACATTGAATGAGATAACTTATACTATAATACACTTAATACACACCAGAATAAAGCACTGGCTGATATTTGTGTAGATGAAGAAATGACAGTGAAAGAAACAAAGTTTACAGAGTTAACATCACTTAGAATGATACTGAAAACCTGACTGTGTTTCAGAGTTAACATCACTTGGAATGATACTGAAAACCTGACTGTGTTTCAGAGTTAACATCACTTGGAATGATACTGAAAACCTGACTGTGTTTCAGAGTTAACATCACTTGGAATAATACAAAAAACCTGACTGTGTTTCAGAGTTAACATCACTTGGAATAATACAAAAAACCTGACTGTGTTTCAGAGTTAACATCACTTGGAATAATACAAAAAACCTGACTGTGTTTCAGAGTTAACATCACTTGGAATAATACAAAAAACCTGACTGTGTTTCAGAGTTAACATCACTTGGAATAATAAAAAACCTGACTGTGTTTCAGAGTTAACATCACTTGGAATAATACAAAAAACCTGACTGTGTTTCAGAGTTAACATCACTTGGAATAATACAAAAAACCTGACTGTGTTTCAGAGTTAACATCACTTGGAATAATACAAAAAACCTGACTGTGTTTCAGAGTTAACATCACTTGGAATAATACAAAAAACCTGACTGTGTTTCAGAGTTAACATCACTTGGAATAATACAGAAAACCTGACTGTGTTTCAGAGTTAACATCACTTGGAATAATACAGAAAACCTGACTGTGTTTCAGAGTTAACATCACTTGGAATAATACAGAAAACCTGACTGTGTTTCAGAGTTAACATCACTTGGAATAATACAAAAAACCTGACTGTGTTTCAGAGTTAACATCACTTGGAATAATACAAAAAACCTGACTGTGTTTCAGAGTTAACATCACTTGGAATAATACAAAAAACCTGACTGTGTTTCAGAGTTAACATCACTTGGAATAATACAGAAAACCTGACTGTGTTTCAGAGTTAACATCACTTAGAATAATACAGAAAACCTGACTGTGTTTCAGAGTTAACATCACTTAGAATGATACTGAAAACCTGACTGTGTTCTGGAGTTAACATCACTTAGAATAATACAAAAAACCTGACTGTGTTCCAGAGTTAACATCACTTAGACCTTGTTTTTATATAAAATTTACACAACCAAAATGAATGTTAGACATGCATTTATTTGTAAAATAAAGTTTTTTTCCAATTTAAATTTGCATTCATGTTGTCAACAAAACATGTGACTCAAAAATTATTAATATCTCTTTCACATATTTGTTGCTCATAATTCTCTGTTTCTCACTTTCTACACAACCTACTGCACGTGTCAAGGAAACACAAGCTCTGCTCTACTCTTATTATTCACACTTTATTGAAAGTTCCAGGAGTTGTCAGGAAGTAGGTAAAAAGGTCTTTCAAAGGTAAGCAAGTGCCAATTCGAAATTAATTCTAATTGTAAAGGCATAAATTTCAAACCAAGTGTTCTTAACTCTAATACCCACATTTAAAACAAGGTGGGGCCTGTTGGGAATGATATGATTTTTCTGTAAAGTTAGAAGTTATGGAACAGGAAGTAAATAATAAAAAATAAGAAATATTCAGCTGAGAACCCAGAAAATTAAAACAAAATCAAAGAACCAGATTTGAAGGAAAATATTAATATACTAGCCATACAGAAATACTGGGCCTAAAAACACACAGAAGCAAAGTTATTTTTAGCAGGGGCCCTCTTCTCACTTCAATATAAACAATGAAAGCAGACAGGTTAAACATTGGTGAACATACTCCAGGCCCTATAGCAACTCTTCATCCATAAAGAAAGGCCAGTGATCCACAGAACCAGTCCAATTAGTGAGCACTTAAGGAGAATTAAATAGCAATAAAAAATAAACAAACAACTTACATAGCAATAAAGAACTGAGAAGATCAAAACGGATCAAAAACAAACCAACAACTTGCATAGCAATGAAGAACCGAGAACATCAAAACAGGGATGCAACACATGATCTACATCCTGGTTGGAGCTGACATATCTACTTCTTCGGATATTTCTACTATACAAACATACAGGGGGGGGATAAACAAAAATGGTTGTAACTGAACTCAAAACATTACCTGATTGAAAAAAAAAAAACAACTAAAATTTCAAGAAGAAAGGTTAATCAAGACATGGTAGTGTCCAAGATATTCACTATAGTCATTCACAAATCTTGACTGAGGAATATTTTAAGTTGTTATGAAATATCCCAAGTTCTTTGGTACAACCAAAAGATGAGTTAAATACTGGAGAATCATGATTTACTCTTTTATATAGAAGATTCAAAACTTTCTGACACTTGAAAGAAATTGGATTTGGTAGAAGAAAAAAAACAGATTAAACACAGAGATCTGAGATGTTAATAACAAAAAGATGATACTGGAATGCTGGTAATAAAGAGATGATACACGATTTATCCTACACAAATCAAATAACAAAATAATATCACAAGTAAGATAGACTGACTTTCTCAGTAACGAGATGTAAAACACAGACCAACAGTTACACAGGCTAACCATGTCTGGACCACACATCTACTGAAACTGTGGTTACTATCAAATTTCAAGATTTTGGTCACGAATAAATACAACTCCTTCAGGTATTTTATATTGAAATGCTGGTTAGTCTTAGATGAAAGATGTACCTGCTTGTAATATTAAAGAAAAGTAAATTGTGTTACATGATATATTACACTGAAAAAACTATAACACTTGTAAAGGGAATATTACCCGAGTACAATTTCACACATTGATTTCAAGACTGGTTATGCTCACCATAGGGTGAGAAAACTCTCAAGTTGATGGGAACAGAAGAAATTCCTTTATTAGCTCCCGTGACTCGATCAGTTTCATCTTCGATCTCTTTTCTGATTGATTCAAAGTCTGTAAACTTCCTTCCTTTGCAGTGCAAAAATTCTCCATATTCTATAAATATACATACGTGTACATGTTTATCACTAATTACTCTATATTCCATACAAATATGCATATATTCACCAAGGACCACAAAACACACACTAATTAGAATATCACATTATATAATGACCACATCCAAATACTTAACAGAAGCTCAGTGGTATGTAGCTATACCACTATCACAGTCTTAACACAGATCCACATTCCATCACTGGTTGTGAAAAGTGAATTTTGACTGTTCTGTTATTACTAATTGCTTTAATGTTCTAACAATTTTCTAATAATGTGGGAATAAATAAAAAAGCTTTGTCAATAATAACAGCTACAAAAATTATCTTTTTCACTCAAGCCTAGTAATACCACTAACAACATACTGAATTTTGTAGGCAATCACATTTCTGATCAATTTAAAAATGTTTTTCTAACAGGCTGAATACTGATATTATACTATGATAAAAACATGTACAAAATATCTAACAACAACTTTCTCCATTTATACCATAACCATGGCTACTCATGAAACTAAGATACATAACTTCTCAACCAGTTGGCCCGAGGTGTCCTGGAAATGGGAAAAATGCCTCAGCATTGGATACAGTAAAAGTTGTGTGGTTGAGAAATTCCATGACATCTTTCTTTGATTCAAAAGTTCTTAAAATACCAGTTCAATTCCTGTTGAATTTTAAAATCCCAAAGCAGTGGTAATGATCTTCTTCATCTGGGTCAGGACCACTAGACACCCTTCTACTTTTAAATCTGCTAAAACTCTAAAATTAGTAACACAACAAAATATTCAATACTGCAAAATGTTATTAATATCAACTTAGCATTGGAAAATCTAGAGAAAAGATTGAGAAACAACACTAACCAACATTTGCATTAACTAGTTGTAAAACGAGAGGTCTTCTGGTGACAATCCCAGATCCACGTGGTAAAAAATCTCTGAAAAAAAATTATAGTTAGTAAAACAACACTGATGTAATATTGTAAAAAAAGAGTTTCAGAAATAAATTTAATAAACAGAATATTAAGTTGGTAATAATATTAGATATCAAGATCTCTACAGCCCTCACTTGGATCTCATGTACATTAGGATGACAACATGTTGATTATAAAACAACACAGACCTCTCTTGGGCCTCACGTACATTAGGATGACAACATGTTGACTATAAAACAATACAGCCCTCACTTGGATCTCATGTACATTACGAATGACAAAATGTTGACTATAAAACAATACAGACCTCTCTTGGATCTCATGTACATTAGGATGACAACATGTTGACTAAAACAATACAGACCTCTCTTGGATCTCATGTACATTAAGATGACAACATGTTGACTATAAAACAATACAGACCTCTCTTGGACCTCACGTACATTAGGATGACAACATGTTGACTATAAAACAATACAGACCTCTCTTGGACCTCACGTACATTAGGATGACAACATGTTGACTATAAAACAATACAGACCTCTCTTGGACCTCACGTACATTAGGATGACAACATGTTGACTAAAACAATACAGACCTCTCTTGGACCTCACGTACATTAGGATGACAACATGTTGACTAAAACAATACAGACCTCTCTTGGATCTCATGTACATTAGGATGACAACATGTTGACTATAAAACAATACAGACCTCTCTTGGACCTCACGTACATTAGGATGACAACATGTTGACTAAAACAATACAGACCTCTCTTGGATCTCATGTACATTAGGATGACAACATGTTGACTATAAAACAATACAGACCTCTCTTGGACCTCACGTACATTAGGATGACAACATGTTGACTATAAAACAATACAGCCCTCTCTTGGAACTCATGTACATTAGGATGACAACATATTGACTATAAAACAATACAGACCTCTCTTGGACCTCACGTACATTAGGATGACAACATGTTGACTATAAAACAATACAGACCTCTCTTGGACCTCATGTACATTAGGATGACAACATGTTGACTATAAACCAATACAGACCTCTTTTGGATCTCAGGTACATTAGCATGACAACACGTTGACTATAAAACAATACAGACCTCTCTTGGATCTCATGTACATTAGGATGACAACATGTTAACTATAAAACAATACAGACCTCTCTTGGACCTCATTACATTAGGATGACAACATGTTGACTCTTTCATAATAAAACTGTTTCATCTTTTAGGACAGTTTATGAATAGATGTAACTTAGAGTAAAGATAGTTAAGTTATAACTAAACAAAATGTACTACGACAATAATTTTACTGTTACAGCTTTGTGCCATTAAACAATTTCCAAATATAAAAGTTTTAAGAGAAAAAAAGAAACACAAACTGCACAAGATATTAAATAAAACAATTTTATCAAAACACCACCTGGTGGAGAAAGAGAAGACTTCCAAACTTTGTCACCTGAGCTTCCATACCAATTATAAAGATACGTTTATTAAAAAATAACAAATACCTTTCTAGGATAATCCAGAGTTATGATCAAAATCAAATATTCATATAGTTTGTGGTACAAGAACATTTCATGAAATAGATATATCTACATCACATAACAGTTTGTGAAAAACTAATATTATATATGAATAATACATCAGTGTTTCATTAGATAACACTGCAACCTTAGTAATCTATATGATCCACAAGTTACAGATCTTCAAAACACAAACCTTTATTCCAGTCTGTATATATGCTTACAATGAGGCTATAGAAGTCACCTTTTCAGTCCCAGATTGACAGAATGACTAAGTCCTCTTTTAGACTTCGTAAATATTTTCAAGTATACCTATTTCATATTTTAACTGTTCCTTGAATAAAGTATTTAATTATTTTATTGACCATGAGAAAGTAAAGTGGATTCAACTAGCATCATCATGTATGTTTACAGCATTAAATATTATTATATCAAACAGATTACAGTTAAAGGAAACAGCTTGTTTGGATATTGGCAAAGCTACACCAGATCTACCAACAATAGCTATCCCTACTTTTAAACAGCAAACTTAAGAGAAAACAGCCAGCCAGTAAAACAGTATCCACACTTTGGCTATTTTAACAAAGTAGTGGGATTTGACTCTTATAATGCACATAGTACCAAAGCGAGGAGTGCAATCTGTGCACAACCACATGAAGTGTCGATTCAGAGACCAGCACACTAACCACTAAAGCAGTCCAGTCAAAATCACTGTGAAAATTCAAATGTTTCACAAAGAAATAATCCATATATGAATGCAATATTTTCACATAGAAATGTACATTTCAACTAAAAATCTCCAGACATGCAAGAAATATAGTCACTGCACACATAAGCTAACATTAGGGCTGTGCCTTACCATTTCATCACTAGAGAAACTATTTAATGTTTGGCTGATAGAAAGTAGTCACAATATGAGTACATTCAATTATAAAAGGTTAGGTTTTACTTCATCATTATTAAACTACTAAACATAAAATGTCTATACATATTAATGTAAATTATAATTAACTTTGGACACAAACATAACTTGATCACTTCATCCACTTTCATAAACTCTTATTAAAGTTCAGAATTTAATAACTGGTTTTATGCTTACATGAAAAATGCAGAATACAGTAATTTTTTTACTCGCAATAAATAAAAAACTATATGAAATTTTAATCTCAACTCTTAAGTCAGGATTTTCGTACTCTTAACTTTAATATTTCAAGTACACAGAAGGCTTCAATACCCTCTCATTCTCAATGTGAACGATCGATATAAATTTGATGTACAAACTGTTCCAACAAGTAGAATAGATATTGAGCGCAAAATTTATTATTAATATTAAATTAAAAATAATAATTTGTAATTGTGTCAAAAATGAACATATGCACAATATATACAGCTATAAAATATGATATAAATAAACTATTTCTGGTTAACACAGAAGGCTTACCCACCTGCCAACAAAATTTTCAAGAACGCTACTTTTCCCGGCACTCTGGCCTCCTACTACAGCAATTTGCGGCAAATCTAAGGAAAGACTAACTCCTAGTTGGGTAAATGCATCTTGAAGTTTATTAACTAGAGGAATAAGATGTTCTAGTCCTTCATTTCCGGACATTTCTATAGGAAACTGGGTTAATTCACTTTTAAAAAAATATCCTACATTAAAATTCAATTTGCTAACAACTGTCAGTGTCAAAGGTTTCGACTCTTTCGTTTCACATAAGTTAATATCTTGCCTTAATATAACGCATGCGCAATATACAACGACAGATTACAACTTATAATAATTCGAATAATGTGGCGTCCTCTATCGCACTTGGTTTGTTTTATGAATAGAGAAATATAGCGATTGAATTATTTGGATTATATTAATTCTAGACTGTAATGAGTTGTCATGATTTGTAATATTATAAAGTAAATGAAAATAAATATTAAATAGAGATTTACAAAATTATATTCTGTATTCTAATGTGATATATGGCTTCTTTTTCGAGAAAAAACAACTCAGCCTGTAACTAAACGAGCGCCACCACATTTTTTTTGTTTAATAGTGACATGGGTTCTTTACTAAAATGTTTTGACGGTCTGTTGTGTATACGACTTCTTCAGTTAGTCGGAATGTAACTATGCAATATTTTCGCCCTTTATCCAATTGAAAAGCAAGCTTGAATTTACTACTAACATAAACTTTCTATATTTAATGATAAAATAATTAAAACTTTAAAATTATTTGTTGAGGTTGTCACAAATTTAACTGTCCATATTCTGCAATTAATAAATGTATCTGTGCACAATATAAAATGATGGATAAATTAATGAAAATGTAAAAAGAATATGGAGAATATGTGGACTAACATAACATACTGAGAGGCTTGGGCTGTTTCTTATGGTTTGGGCTCTTTAGCTCCAGTGAAAGTAACTCTTAATGCTACAGCATACAATAACATTCTAGAGAATTGTGTGCTTCCAACTTCGTGGTAACAGTTTGGGGAAGGCCCTTTTTGTTTCAGCATGACAATGTCCCGTGCACAATGCGAAGTTCATAGAGACATAGCTTGCCGAGGTTGGTGTGGAGAAATTTGATTGAGCTGCATAGAGCCCTGACCTCAACCCGATCGAACACCTTTGGAATGAATTGGAACGCCGACTGCGAGCCAGGCCTTCTCACCCGACTTCAATGCCCGACCTCACTAATGCTCTTGTGACTGAATAAGAGCTAATCCCCACAGCCATGTTCCAAAATCCAGTGAAAAGTCTAACCTGTGGAGTGGAGGCTGTTATAGTAGGAAAGAGGTTGACCAATTCCTTATTAATACATATGGTTTTGAAATGGCATGTTCAACAAGCACATAGGGGTGTGATGGTCGGATGTCCACATATTTTTGGTCATCTAGTGTATCTCTTTTCGTTGCTTACAAAACTGGACATTAAAATATAATTTGCGCTGGCTATATTGTACTATTCTTTTATCAAATGAACCTGTGGTTGTATTTAAAGATCAAAATAAGAATAAAAGACAAATACAAGGCCTAGTACCTTGATAAACAAAACCAGAAACATATTTATATCTAATAAAACTGGAAATATAAAAATGTTTAATGTCTTCATAAAGTATGGCAAACGACAACTTGACTAGAATTATATGATAACTTCCAGATAAGGGTAAATTACCATTTAGTTTTTACCAGCAAATACAATATACATTTCACTGTTTGTTCAACAAAAATTAAAAGTCACAAACTTGCATAAACATAATCCTTTTTTTCTGTTTATGTTTACCTGTTGGGTGGTGGAGAAGAATCAGCCATTATCTGCACATATATAACCATTATATTCAGTGATTTTTTTCACACATACTGTTACAGGAGAATCGTCTCCATCAACAGTCAAAATTGTTTAGGTTTAATTAGATTCATCTAAAGTACAGTGTTTTGTTTAGGTTTAATTAGATTCATCTGAAGTACGGTGTTTTGTTTAGGTTTAATTACATTTATCTAAAGTACAGTGTTTTATTTAGGTTTAATTATATTCATCTAAAGTACAGTGTTTTGTTTAGGTTTAGTTATATTCATTTAAAGTACAGTATTTATTTTAGGTTTAATTACATTTTTCTAAAGTACAGTGTTTTGTTTAGGTTTAATTATATTCATCTAAAGTATAGTGTTTTGTTTAGGCTTAATTATTTTAATTTAAAGTAAGGTGTTTTGTTTAGGTTTAGTTATATTAATCTAAAGTACAGCACTTATTTTAGGTTTAATTACATTTATCTAAAGTACAGTGTTTTGTTTAGGTTTAGTTATATTCATCTAAAGTACAGTATTTATTTTAGGTTTAATTACATTTTTCTAAAGTACAGTGTTTTGTTTAGGTTTAAATATATTCATCTGAAGTACAGCGCTTTTCTGAGAAGCAGAACGTTGGCAACATGTCGAACTGTTGTTTCAAGTTTGTTTTAGCAGGAATTGAAAGTCTGGATAATTAACGATAAATATGGTAAATCGATTATTCATTGGTTACTTGATGTTACGTAGGAAGAACGTCATAACGTTCTGTTACTTCCCAATGATAAATGGTGAACTGAGTTGGTGTTGTATATATGCAAAAACGGCTCGTTTGGGTTGAGAAAATATTTTACATAGAAGAGCGAACAACGATGACCGAAGAAGGTCCAAACGTTGTTCGCTTTTCTATGTAAAATATTTTTCAACCCAAACGAGACGTTTTTGCATATATATTCTCAACAAGTGGGTTTTCTCGACATCACTGAGTTGGTGTTAAAAGCCATCGTACAAGTACTATAAATGAGATGAAATGTATGGACTGGTAGTTATTTTCAGAAAGATACACTTTTACGGCCCATATTATAAGAAATACATTACAGTCATAATAATATTATACACTGAAGTGTAAATATTTTCAAAAGATCTAATAACAAAAAAATTACACAATCAAACGTATGACGTAACGTTTTTACACTTGTTGAAGTTGTCAGCTATTTATTTTTATATTTCTTGAAACAGACGTCAAAACTCACCGTAGTGTGGCGCGGGACACATTTTGTGTTATTGACAGACGTGATAGTTTAGCGGTTTTCTACTTTCTGTATATCGATTATGGCAGTCCAAACTATGATTTTATTCTTACTTTATATGCAAATTTATTCGACAAAAATAGTTTACAATGACAATTTTTGCACACACGCTAAAAATTACTTAAACTACTGGTCCAACATTTCAACTCCAGCTTCACCTAAAAATGACTCAGAGTAGCAAAACAATATTGTGAAAGAGACGTGCAAATACATAAATGTTGGTTAGGCCAAGCAAACTAGATTATCAGTTTTTAGCTCAAATTTTCAACATAATCATAGAGGTGGAAGGTTATTTTGTATTTGTTGCTAACGTTTCAGCACAAATATAATAAATTTTATGAAATTCCTTTAATTAAAAAATGTTTACGTCACGTAATATTACATTAAACAATTAGTATAAATAATGATGCTTGATACGGTTGTGCCGAGGGCAAATAGGTGATGACAAGAAACTGTAATTCTAACTTCCATGGTGTTACTATAAAATAAGTTATTAATACTGTTCTAGAAAGAAAAAAACAGTCATAATATACTTTAAAGAACTTGGTTGGTTCTTTAAAGTATAGGTCTGTTCTGAATGATAGGGTTGCGATCCTAAAGCTAATATGGTTGCTATCGAGTTTCACTTTCTTATGTCTTGTGGTTTGTTGGTGCGTATTGATAAAAACCCATGATAAATATTAACTAGTTAGCTAGGACGTGTTTTCTGTTCATGGTGATGGGTAGAACAAAATATGTAATCTAGCAAATCAATGAATGAAAATTTGTTCTAAAATTATTGTCAGTGCTATAAGTGTAGCTACAAGTTTAGTTCAAGTTTTGTTTAATCCTTTTTGGCCACACCTTGACTTCACACCTAAGGTATTTCTGATTAAAAAATGTGTAAACACTTTTGTTCCGTCAAAAATCACAAAAAAAACCGACAAAAATCTGTGCAACAATATTCATGAAAAGCAGAGAGATTTTGAGTTTTTGATTTGCAGACGCAATTTCAATTTTGATTCAAAATAAAATACGATTATCTTTGACTCACAATATTCAATAAGATTTAGTGGAATTAAGTTCTAACATTAACTGACTTGGCTTGTTTTGGAAATTCACGCAAAACTACACGAGGGCTATTAGCGCTAGCCGTCCCTAATTTAGCAGTGTAAGACTAGAGGGAAGGCAGCTAGCCAGAATCACCTTGGGCTATTCTTCAACCAACAAATAGTGAGATTGACCGTAACGTTGTAACGTTCCACGGCTGAAAGAGCAGAAATGTTTGGTGTGATGGGGATTAGAACCCGCGACCCTCACATTACGAGGGGAGTGCCATAACCAGCTGGCCGAGCCAACATAAACTGAAAGTAAGTTATATTTCATTCTGTGAGTTTCATTAAATAACTAGGATACTTTACTAACGTTTCGCTGTTTAACCAACCAACCGTCCTCCCTGTCAGATGCTTCATAAGTGTGATGTGATTTTTTCGTACACGATATTTGCTGTGAAAGTCAGATCTCATGACTCGTGAGGGAATAATTACTCTTCTTACAATTACATTTCAGCTAATAAAATTTTAAAAATGTAATGTACATGTGGTGGTTTCTATTCACGTAGCAGAACGTCTTTGATGTTGAAAATTAACAACTTAATTTATTAAAGTACTTTATGACGTTAAATCAATTACTTAACGTACAGAAGTAACTTATAATAAATTAAATGAGAGGAGTTTTTATGATACAGATTAAACTATTTGACTTAGGAAAGTCCTTTATGAACAAATAATGCATGTTCTGACGTTTGTGAATTTTGTTGCTGAGGCAACATTAGTTAAATATATTCACAAAAGACGGGAGAAGAAGGAATAACGGACAAATGATCGAATACTCTTTCTAATACCTCACACAGAAATTAATTTTATCTGTAACCTTGGCTCCACACAAAATAGGCCAGGTGGGTTAAGGCGTGCGACTCGTAATCTGAGGATCGTGGGTTCACATCCCCGTTACACAAAACATGTTCGCCTTTTTAGCCTTTGGTAAAAGAGTAGCCCAAGGGTTGGCGGTGGGTGGTGATCACTAGCTGCCTTCCCTTTAGTCTTACACTGCTAAATTAGGGACGGATAGCGCAGATAGCCCTAGAATAGCTTTGCCGTGAAATTCAAAAATAAACAAACCACACAAAATACGTTATAATAAAAGTGGAAAGATTTTGATTTTTATTGCATAATTTTTCTTTTGAACTGCAAACAAACTATAGGGACAAAACTCTGAATTACAGAATTATAAACTAAACACTAAATCTCTTATTTATGTAGCTGTTAGGTAACTTATTGCAACAATTCTGACATTTTCTATTCTATAAAACTCTTTAAAAATAGAAAAAACTTTCAAAAATGAAGGAAAGGTAATGAAACGTCGTAATTTCGAAGCGGTTTGTGATTAAAAAAGAATTATTTGTAAAAATATATATCATTTAATTATTTTGAATTAGTTTTAACTACTATCTAATTAAACTAGATAGTTTGAGCATTTTTAAAGTAATTGTTTTTTGAGAGGTGAGAGTATTATGGAACAAACTTTAAAAAAATTCAAATTGATAGAACACTTAAAAACGATACACATAACGCAGTAGTTTATATTTAAGATAAGCCTATCAAGGTTATCTACTGTTGTCCCTAATTTGGATATACTGACTACAGGGAAGACAGCTAGTCAGTAACACCTTTATCACTCGTCATTAATGCTAAGGGATTCACTGTTACTCATATAATGCATCCACAGAATTGATTCGAAACCAGCTCGTCATTTTTGAAATCTAAAGATTTATCTCTGGGCTGGTCTACGACCCAAGTTGTTTGTAAAATAAAAAAGGAGGGAAGGTCTTCAAGATGTTAAGTTCAAGATCCAGTTTAGAAGTTAGGGTTAGCTTTGTTGTTATAGAAACCCTATATCTTATCGAAGAAGATTTATTGAAATTCATTTTCAATAAACTAAACTGGTAAAAGAATAATAAAAAAATCCTATGTTTGCTCTCACATGAAGTGCAAGTGGCTATGGCAACTTAAATTTAGATTTCATTATACAAGAAACCACCCGAAGAAAATTATTTTAACCATCATATTTTTGGGAATGTAGTTTATAAGTAATGAATGATAAACGAATTAAATTGAAATAAAATTATTAAGAATAAAAAATGTATACTGAGGTATTTTATAAGATAAAATTAAAGCAAAAGCTAATCATATTAAAATCAGTTTTCTACACAATCTTATCAGTTATAGTTTGTAAAAAATGCCAAACTTTTTGAACTTTGATAATTTCTAAGATTTTCTGTACTAAAAAGAGGTCGTTCTTGGTAATAAATGCTATTTAAAATATATTTTGAGTGATAAATATCACTTTAAAATTATTTTTGTCACAGCTATTTTTGTTTCTTCTCTGTTTTATTGTAATCACAAATAAGCAGATATTGTGAATTTTTCTGAAACTATCCTGTCATCTACAGGGATCTAATTGAAACTCAATGCCATTTTCAATCATTCAAGGAGAGAGTGCCACATAGAGGCTGCTACAGTACAATGTAAAAGTAATGTTTTTGTAACAAGCTTTGATTTTTTTTTTTACATTACGAAACACACTAAACATACAAGGAATTTTCAGTACACATAAACTCTAAACTTTAATCAGATTAAATGTTTTATTTTATTCTAAATAATAAAACGTTCGCGCACATGAAAAGTTTAACGCAAGCATGTGTAAGCTTCCTGTCCATGTCTGGAATTTCTGTTAATTTCCGTTCCTGGATTCTTCTTGGTCCCCTGTTGTCCAGAAATGTAACTAACCTCTTACGCATTCAATCACAGAACATGTAAATTTTCAAGTAAACTATACAAATAAAACAACTAGAGTGTATGGAAAGGCCATCATTGTCTTGCTAAAATTTCGAAACAGATAATTGTACATAGTATTTAACGTGAGATAGTCACGTTTTTCTTTAAATTCAAGATCTGAGAAATAAAAAAAACATGCACTTGTGAACCAAAAATGACTGAAAGATTATTGATGAAAAATTAAACACATAGTGTGTAGTTAAAGATTATTTGAGTGTTTCATATACAAAGTACAAGAAGTTAATGAAAAAGATCCATAAGAGGTCGCTTTTGGATTAAGGAGCATATAAAGAGAGAGCTTGAACTATCTTGGGATCTTGGCGGGAGCCTTCCTTGAATTCTTCTATTGTAAGTCTGTTGTCGTTGTTCTATTAAATAATAACAAACAAGACACGAAAATAATATGAAAAAGTTTTAGACTACAAATTATTTTATGCCAACCATGAATAAATACTCTTTCAACAAACTTTTTTACCAAATAATAGGTGCTGTTAAGTTACTATCTTGCAAATTCGTTAAGCCTAATATCTTGAACATTCAAATAGCTTAAAAGTTTGTGGTTAAGTAAAATCTTAATTTGCGAAGAAAAAAATATCAATAGCATTTTAAACCCTCACCAATGAACACGAATTCGTAATAATTGTTTCTCAGTTCAAATTTAAAGAAACTATTGGAACTGTTAACAATAAAACGACTATTTCTGTGTATTGTTTTCATTACCTTGTCAAGCTGTTCAAAGATTCGATCCACCCGTCGTCTGGGAGATTCGCTTTCATCTTCTTTTGCCTGCGAACCCTGACGACGAAAATACAACGTGATGTTTGAACCTCAGTGTCTCGAACACAATAATTGACAATGTTGTGACTAAAGGTAAAAACGTGCTACAAGGGCTGTTAAAAAAAATACGCGGACTGACGTCATAAAACAAAATGTACTCTATTTAGAAGTTACAGGTCTGGGTCCCCTTCAAAGTACTCTCCTCCCCAACGCACACACTTATCCCAATGGTGTTTCCACTTGTTGAAACAGTCCTGGTACGCTTCTTTTGTAATGTCCTCCAGCTCCTTCGTCGCATTTGCCTTAATCTCGGGAATCGTCTCAAATCTTCTTCCTTTCAAGGGTCTTTTGAGTTTGGGGAACAAGAAAAAATTGCAAGGAGCAAGGTCAGGTGAGTAGGGGGTGGGTGGGGAAGAACAGTGATCGAGTGTTTAGCCAAAAACTCACGAGTTCTGAGGGCTGAATTTCGCAGCAACGCGGTGCATCTTCACTTTTTCGGTCAAAATCTCGTAACAAGATCCAACTGATATCCCACACTCTTCAGCAAGCTCCCTGACAGTCAAACGTCGATTTGCTCGCACCATGGTGTTGATTTTGTCGACGTGTGGGTCGTCAGTTGACGTGGAAGGACGTCCAGGACGCTCATCATCTTCAATGGACTATCGATCATCCTTAAAACGTTCATGCCACTTGAAACATGCCGTATGCTTCATAGCAACATCACCGTAAGCCGTGTTAAGCATAGCAAAGTTTCAGTCGCATATTTTCCAAGTTTAACACAAAATTTCACAGCAAGTCGTTGCTCCTTCAGGTCATTCATTGTGAAATCCGCCAAACGAAAAAAATCGCACTTCACTTAAAACCGCGTAGCTAATACACAAATGAAGATATCTGCAATCGGGAAATGGCGTCGTAATCAGCTGATCTGTGCGAACCTAGCGACACCAAGCGGATTCCCCTGGAACCAACAGGAGCCGCGCAATTCAAACAGTCCGCGTATTTTTTGAACAGACCTCGTATTTTACGTGCAGGGCGACCTCGGGAATCTTCATAAAATTGTACTATACTTGAAGCTATGTACAATAACTGTTACAATCGTGGGTAATTCTATTTCACCAGTTATAGAACATAGACACAGAAACTCAAGTAATCAGTCCAGGTTTACTTCTGTTGCTATACATGCACAGATATAAAGTCAGTTCAGGTTCACTCCTACTGCTATATTAGGAGATATATAATAACCGGTTCAGGTTTACTACAACTGGTTTAGATATTGCGCAGCAGACGACGATCTTAAGTTAACATTAATCTAGTGGCAACTCTTTAAAATATCTTTCAAATTCTGGTGATGAACTAAAAAAGTCAAAATATCACTGTGGTTGTAAATGTGCTCAATTGTAAAATACTACCCCCACGAGCTGTTTCTATACGTTACTAACTATATATGGTATTATGATATTTAACATAAACAGTTAGCCCTTACCAACATTTGATAGATGGCGTCAACTATGCTATACATTTCCTCTCTTGTTATAAAACCATCGTTGTCGACGTCATACAGTTTGAAGGCCCCTAGCGGAGAAGAAAAAATCAAATTAATAGCTTGAAATTTAGAAGTACATTCATAAAACCATATACTCCTGTATACCATATATTCCCGACATCAGGAGAAAAATAACCAACATTTGGCAAATACTAGTAACAAAATATGACATTCCAGTTAATACTAAATTTATTCAAAAACCAGGCACAAAACTGAGGTCTATACTATGTAAAAACTATACTGACAAACACCACACCAACATTATTTATAAAATACAATGTGATAACTGCCACGACTTCTATATTGGAGAAACAAGTAGAAAAATGGAAACCAGATTCAAAGAACACAATAAGTCACCTTCACACGTTTGCGAACACTGCAAATCAAATAAACACAACATAACCATAGAAAACACTCAAATACTAAATAAAGAAACAAACATAAACAAACGCAAAATTAAAGAAGCCTTACTTATACAACAACTCAAGCCCAAGATAAACCAATACAAAGGAACACCTTTATACCTATATTAATAAATATAATCAAACATCTAAGCACGCCCTCTACATTCCTACACTCAGTTACACAACCCCCTTCAAACATGTGGTCACCTATTGGTCAGTTACCTCTTTCTTTCTTTGTGAACCTGACGATGACTGAAGAAGGTTCACTCCTCTGGATGAACATTTTTATCGACCCAAACGAGCCGTTTTTACACATATGTTTTTCTTTACAAGTGGGTTTTCTCGTCATCACTGACAAGTACATTTATTACGCTTCGTCTTAGAATTCGGTCGTTGTTATTTCGGTGTTTGGGCAAATTATTTTGCGTTAACTTCTAGACATAAAACACTGAGTAAGTGGAAAAGAAAACAGACAAACAGACAGATTGTTACGTATTTCTATAAAACGGTTTTGAAAAAAATTACAGCGACTTAACAAACAAACAATTCGCCCAAACACCAAAGCATCTTTTAATTTTGTTATTTGATAATATGTTCGATTCCCTGACTGATGTCAAAATATATGCATACGAAAATAACAATATACTAGAATTCAGTAATACATCTATTTCATTGCAATCTAAGGAGATTACTTCGGATTTAAACTTATTCTATGTTTTAATTTTTCTTATGTTTCTTTAAGTCAACAGAAATTAGAATTTTTTTCTTGAAAATTACGATAAGAATAAATGTTAAAGTTTAAAGAGTCAAATTACTCACTGTCTAACTTGTTTCAGAATTTCGCACAGAATGCCTGCTTGTGAAAAGCCATCCCGAATTTTTAAAACAAAAATTTCTTTTGGGCTCGTCCAGACAAAGACCCTATACACACACTCAGTATTATAGTGCATTTTGATTGACTGTATTATAACTGGGAAGAAGCAACCCACCAATTGTATTATTTATTGCCAAATCCAGAGGCATCTGAGCCTGATGTACAGTCATGTGAAAAAGTTAGGACACCCTATGAAAGCCTGTTTATTTTTGTAACATTTTTGGATATATAGATAATTAATCTTAATTTTAACAATACTGAGAGATTATAGGAATATAACTAAACAATTAAAACTGGAGAAAAGGCTTTTCAAGATCTTCTGTAAATGTAATTCTATAATCTCTCAGTATTGTTAAAATTGAGATTAAATATCTATATGTCCAAAAATGTTACAAAAATACACAGGCTTTCATAGGGAGTCCTAACTTTTTCCCATGACTGTATTTACATATTTGATTTTTATAGCGATTGTAAATGATATTAATATATTAACTTTCTGTGAGGCCACATCTCCACCTAGATTTAACTGTCTTTGGCAGCACAGAAGCTGCGCTTAACTTATTATACTTTCAATATCTCATCATAAAATCTACATGCTTAGCCAAACCCCTCACTTTCCAACTCCTTGCTGTTCCACTGAATTGTATACTTTAAAACATAATCTATATTATAACTTTCTCCTGCCAGAAATACGTTATAACTGTTACATAAGTGTTGAAAAAAACATGTTTTGGATTTTAAAGTGTTTGTTTTTATTAACAGTGCTTCCATTGGTCAAGTTCTAAGGGTTTTACGGAACTCAGTCTTTTAAATTATTCCGGATCGATTGTTTATTAGCTAACATTTTACCAAAACCTGATTGGACAAAAAGTGGATGAATGCCATAAAACATATATTGACGTTCGGTGAGTAAGTGTACTGATCTGGTATTGATAAGTAACGTTAATATTGGAAAATAAGAAAATGAATTTTAAGTGCAAAGTGTGTATGTGGTAAAATGTGGTTTTGACCAAGGGTCTCCAAAGTGGTCGATATTGACCTCCATGGGTTGATGAGACATTTCCGGGGGTCGAAAATCACTCGTGGGTCGGTTAGAAATTGTTAATACAAAAGCATCATAGAAGGACTTATTAAATATTGTTCGTCAAATCGATATAATATATTGTGCAGAAAGCAAGAGTCGTATAACCAAAGAAATAAAAATACCAGCTGTAAATTAATTGTGCAAAAACGCACGAGTCATTTACCAGTCTGGACAAGAGAGTCGTTTACTCTCCGCCCACCCAACTGACGGTTGTAATTGAGCCAATCAGGATGCATTGTGAGCGTGACGTTTTCTTCAGTTTCAGGTTCATTCTGGCTGACATTCCTGATGATAACCAATGATAGTTTTTCTTGGTTATTTTCATCATTTGTTGCTGTTTGCTGTGTCCGGAAGTGCAGGTGCGAGTTTGAAAAGGTCATAAGGTATCGTAATTAATAGAACAGTGTTTCAAAATCAAAATACTGTACTGACAAAGGTAAATGAAAACTTTGTGTTTCAGATCAACGAAAAGTGTCACGTGGTCACGTGATTCGATAGCTGTAAATTTAAAACGTTGAAACATTGATGTGTGGTTCTTGTGGCTTATTGATAAAGTTTATTTATTTAACTTTAGCCACGACCTAGTTAACCGTAATGACAACCGCAGATCTTAAAAGAAGTGCCGACAATAGGTCAGAGTAAATTACAGGAACGAAAAAAAATGAAGATACAATGTCTGACGATACTGTCTGTGTTATCGAAGAAACGACGCAAATCATCCAAGAACTCAAGTGTGAAAGGTGTTGTTGTAGTACTCCATCAGGGAATGATGTCCATCCAGTCTGACAGTTCTCTGGTACCGAATTTACAGGGACGCCAAACTATCCACGACGGAAGACATCAAGTTTCAAGAACAATCGACTTATTGTGTTCCACATGACTGTATTGAGGATTCTGTGCACCATGTCACTTCGAGGAGATCCAGATGGTCTTATGAACGTGAGTGGAAATACCATTTGTGAGACTTCTGATGAAACAAATACTACTGTTTTCTGTCTACAAGTTCTGCCACAGAAATGTATTCAGGTGAAAGTTGTAATGATATGTTGGTAGATGACATTTAAAGAAGTGAAAGAGAGACTGAAAGCCCTATAAAACATACATGACTGACAACTTACAAAACATACAGGACTGATAACTTACAAAACATATAGGACTGATAACTTACAAAACATACATGACTGACAACTTACAAAACATATAGGACTGACAACTTACAAAGTATACATGACTGAGAACCTACAAAACATACAGGACTGATAACTTACAAAACATACAGGACTGATAACTTACAAAACATATAGAACTGATAACTTACAAAACATACATGACTGACAACTTACAAAACATATAGGACTGACAACTTACAAAGTATACATGACTGAGAACCTACAAAACATACAGGACTGATAACTTACAAAACATACAGGACTGACAACTTACAAAACATACATGACTGATAACTTACAAAACATACAGGACTGATAACTTACAAAACATACAGGACTGATAACTTACAAAACATATAGGACTGATAACTTACAAAACATACATGACTGACAACTTACAAAACATATAGGACTGACAACTTACAAAGTATACATGACTGAGAACCTACAAAACATACAGGACTGATAACTTACAAAACATACATGACTGGACTGATAACTTACAAAACATATGGGACTGATAACTTACAAAACATACATGACTGACAACTTACAAAACATATAGGACTGACAACTTACAAAGTATACATGACTGAGAACCTACAAAACATACAGGACTGATAACTTACAAAACATACATGACTGACAACTTGCAAAACATACATGACTGAGAACCTACAAAACATACAGGACTGATAACTTACAAAACATATAGGACTGACAACTTACAAAACATATAGGACTGATAACTTACAAAACATACAGGACTGATAACTTACAAAACATACAGGACTGATAACTTACAAAACATACATGACTGATCAACTTACAAAACATACATGACTGATAACTTACAAAACATACAGGACTGATAACTTACAAAACATACAGGACTGATAACTTACAAAACATACATGACTGATAACTTACAAAACATACAGGACTGATAACTTACAAAACATATAGGACTGATAACTTACAAAGTATACATGACTAATAACTTACAAACTAGCTTTTCTTCGAGATTGCCTCGAGATGTTACCGATAACGCTCTGATGAATTCTTCAAATTCTATGGTGCCATCCTGAAACAAAAATATTTCTTGAAATATCAACAGTAAGAACATGTTGACGTATCTTCAGTAGCAAGAAAACAGTTAGTATAACAATGAGAAGATGTTGACATGTTCTTATACAGATGAAACCTGTTACTATAACAATCAGAAGATGTTGACATGTTTTTATACAGATGAAACCTGTTACTATAACAACAAGATGTTGACATGTTTTTATACAGATGAAACCTGTTACTATAACAATCAGAAGATGTTGACATGTTTTTATACAGATGAAACCTGTTACTATAACAATCAGAAGATGTTGACATGTTTTTATACAGATGAAACCTGTTACTATAACAATCAGAAGATGTTGACATGTTTTTATACAGATGAAACCTGTTACTATAACAATGAGAAGATGTTGACATGTTTTTATACAGATGAAACCTGTTACTGTAACAATGAGAAGATGTTGACATGTTTTTATACAGATGAAACCTGTTACTATAACAATCAGAAGATGTTGACATGTTTTTATACAGATGAAACCTGTTACTATAACAATCAGAAGATGTTGACATGTTTTTATACAGATGAAGCCTGTTACTATAACAATGAAAAGATGTTGACATGTTTTTATACAGATGAAACCTGTTACTATGACAATCAGAAGATGTTGACATGTTTTTATACAGATGAAACCTGTTACTCTAACAATGAGAAGATGTTGACATGTTTTTATACAGATGAAACCTGTTACTATAACAATCAGAAGATGTTGACATGTTTTTATACAGATGAAACCTGTTACTATAACAATGAGAAGATGTTGACATGTTTTTATACAGATGATACCTGTTACTATAACAATGAGAAGATGTTGACATGTTTTTATACAGATGATACCTGTTACTATAACAATCAGAAGATGTTGACATGTTTTTATACAGATGAAACCTGTTACTATAACAATCAGAAGATGTTGACATGTTTTTATACAGATAATACCTGTTACTATAACAATGAGAAGATGTTGACATGTTTTTATACAGATGAAGCCTGTTACTGTAACAATGAGAAGATGTTGACATGTTTTTATACAGATGATACCTGTTACTATAACAATCAGAAGATGTTGACATGTTTTTATACAGATGAAACCTGTTACTATAACAATCAGAAGATGTTGACATGTTTTTATACAGATAATACCTGTTACTATAACAATGAGAAGATGTTGACATGTTTTTATACAGATGAAGTCTGTTACTGTAACAATGAGAAGATGTTGACATGTTTTTATACAGATGAAACCTGTTACTATAACAATGAGAAGATGTTGACATGTTTTTATACAGATGAAACCTGTTACTATAACAACAAGATGTTGACATGTTTGTATACAGATGATACCTGTTACTATAACAATGAGAAGATGTTGACATGTTTTTATACAGATGATACCTGTTACTATAACAATGAGAAGATGTTGACATGTTTTTATACAGATGATACCTGTTACTATAACAATCAGAAGATGTTGACATGTTTTTATACAGATGATACCTGTTACTATAACAATGAGAAGATGTTGACATGTTTTTATACAGATGATACCTGTTACTATTACAACAAGAAGATGTTGACATGTTTTTATACAGATGAAACCTGTTACTGTAACAATCAGAAGATGTGGACATGTTTTTATACAGATGAAACCTGTTACTGTAACAATCAGAAGATGTTGACATGTTTTTATACAGATGAAACCTGTTACTGTAACAATGAGAAAACTTAAGGTTAAAACATTTTCAAGTTTGTTGCTAAACTACAAAATGGGTTAATTTTTCTTTGTAACAAATTCCAATTTTTGTCACACTATAAGTTCTCAGAGTTGTGGTCCACCAGGAGTGTTTTTTAGGTAATAAAATGAATTATTGTTGTTTCTAAGTTGAACGAGATGAACCGAGATTATAATAATTTGTATTATTAATTGAGATATAATAAATAATTTTAATATAACTTATTTCGTTTAATTTAAATATAATTACATGTAGTAGAACATAAGTAATTCTTTTAACCCAGATATACTTACTATTAATCAGGTCAATGAGTATGAAAACACAATACTGAATTAATATCATTAATTATAATTAATTGAATACTAAGTAATTAATATTATTGAAGTACAAGCTTGGAACTCCTGGGTTAATTATAAGTTATATTATATTGTACTTGAATCGTTTTAGTAATGTATTGACAGCGAATTTATCGTATTGGTAATAAAAAAAAATATGCAAATTATTAATTTATCATGAAAATTCGTACGGCAATATTTATTACAAAATGTAGCAAATTACTAATAATTATTTCTCAGTGAGAATAAAAGTAATAATAATAGGTTTACAGACACCAGAGTTCGCTAGGTCACTTGTGGTGCGTCAGAGAAGCAGTTACTGAAATACTATATGAGGGTAAATTGCTTGAATTTACCTCTTATGGTTTTAATTTAATTAAATTCGTAAAATAGATTATTTTTTGATAATCTTATTTAGGCCATTTGTGCCACACTGAGGATAGGAAATTAAAACACAATATTTATTTATATTAATCTTACATCATGTTTTATTTTCTACTATCTAGGCTTACAGAACCAGACGTGTAGTGTTAAAGTTTTAATTTAGAGAATCGTGAAGCTTGTCATCTTGTCTGCTGCTAAATTGTTTGTTCTTTGTTATAAATATGAAGTGGTGACGTACATTTTCAACATTCCCATGTAAATTAATTTAACGATGAAACTGATCACTCGGTTTAACCCTCGCTGCTAATGTTTGTTTTGAGTGAGTGAAACTTAGGTACCTTGTTCTCATCGAAGACTCTGAAGACTAAAGAAGCAAACTTGGATGGGTCTCCTTGAGGGAAGAACTGTTTATATATCCGTAAAAAACCCTGAAAGGCAACAATTATAAGTAAGGAACTCAAGAGAAAACAAAATATTAGTAATATATGAAAAACTGAAATATAGTAACTTAACCGTATCAACAGAGCTCAGATTAACCCTGGACAAGAAGGAACAATGAAATAAAACTGTTTATAAATCAACACATAACTCTGGAACATAAAGTAACACTGTTCATAGATCAACAGATAACTCTGGAACATAAAGTAAAACTGTTCACAGATCAACAGATAACTCTGGAACATAAAGTAAAACTGTTCATAGATCAACAGATAACTCTGGAACATGAATTAAAACTGTTCATAGATCAACAGATAACTCTGGAACATAAAGTAGAACTGTTTAAAGCTAAACAAGTAATTTTGAAATATGAAACAGAACTGTTTATAGATCAACAGATAACTCTAGAATATAGAATAACAGGTATTTGTACACCAAGTGATAATTTTGTTATTCAAAGTAAATACAACGTGTAGATAAAAGCTGTACTTGTAAACGATTTACACAAAATGTAAGAACGATAAAAAGAACATAGTTTGTATAAAATAATACAAAAAATAGTTAGTTATTGTGTTTAACTGAATATTTGTATAATCCATGTTTATTACTACACATAACGTACTTTACCTGTTCAGTCAACAGTCCGTCCGGACAGTCTTTCAAAAACCCCTTGTGCCTGTATGAAAGAAATCTTTAATCACATGAAATAAGGAAACACTGAAAAGAAATGACTCCAATATACACTATCCTACCAAACGTCACGTGACACACTTCTGATTAGCTCCAATATACACTATCCTACCAAACGTCACGTGACACACTTCTGATTAGCTCCAATATACACTATCCTACCAAACGTCACGTGACACACTTCTGATTAGCTCCAATATACACTATTCTACCAAACGTCATGTGACACATTTCTGATTAGCTCCAATATACACTCTCCTACCAAACGTCACGTGACACACTTCTGATTAGCTCCAATATACACTATCCTACCAAACGTCACGTGACACACTTCTGATTAGCTCCAATATACACTCTCCTACCAAACGTCACGTGACACACTTCTGATTAGTTCCAATATACACTATCCTACCAAACGTCATGTGACACACTTCTGATTAGCTCCAATATACACTATCCTACCAAACGTCATGTGACACACTTCTGATTAGCTTCAATATACACTATCCTACCAAACGTCATGTGACACACTTCTGATTAGCTCGAATATACACTATCCTACCAAACGTCATGTGACACACTTCTGATTAGCTCCAACATACACTATCCTACCAAACGTCATGTGACACACTTCTGATTAGCTCCAATATACACTATCCTACCAAACGTCATGTGACACACTTCTGATTAGCTCCAATATACACTATCCTACAAAACGTCACGTGACACATCTCCAATCAACTCCAATATACACAATCCTACCAGAAGACGTGACACATCTGTGATTAACTCCAGTATAGAATATCATACCAGAAGACGTGACACATCTCTGATTACCTCCAGTATACATTTTTATACCAGAAGAAGTGACACATCTCTGATTAACTCCAGTATACATTTTTATACCAGAAGAAGTAACACATCTCTGATTAACTCCAGTATACAATATCATACCAGAAGACGAGACACATCTCTGATTAACTCCAGTATACATTTTTATACCAGAAGAAGTAACACATCTCTGATTAATTCCAGTATACAATATCCTACCAGAAGACGTGGCACATCTCTGATTAACTCCACTATAGAATATCATACCAGAAGACGTGACACATCTCTGATTAACTCCAGTATACATTTTTATACCAGAAGAAGTGACACATCTCTGATTAACTCCAGTATAGAATATCATACCAGAAGACGTGACACATCTCTGATTAACTCCAGTATACATTTTTATACCAGAAGAAGTGACACATCTCTGATTAATTCCAGTATACAATATCCTACCAGAAGACGTGACACATCTCTGATTAACTCCAGTATACATTTTTATACCAGAAGAAGTGACACATCTCTGATTAATTCCAGTATACAATATCCTACCAGAAGACGTGACACATCTCTGATTAACTCCAGTATAGAATATTATACCAGAAGACGTGACACATCTCTGATTAACTCCAGTATACAATATCCTACCAGAAGACGTGACACATCTCTGATTAACTCCAGTATAGAATATCATACCAGAAGACGTGACACATCTCTGATTAACTCCAGTATAGAATATCATACCAGAAGACGTGACACATCTCTGATTAACTCCAGTATACAATATCCTACCAGAAGACGTGACACATCTCTGATTAATTCCAGTATACAATATCTTACCAGAAGACGTGACACATCTCTGATTAACTCCAGTATACAATATCCTACCAGAAGACGTGACACATCTCTCATTAACTCCAGTATACAATATCATACCAGAAGTCGTGACACATCCCTGATCATAGAAAATTGTTATGATGAAATAATGAAACAGTTTGACCTATAACTACGATCAGCGATTTACCCAGATGTCCAGATTTACCTGGACATTGAAATCGCGAGCGGGGCGAAGTGAAAGAAAATTGTGATCGCCTTCGGTTATATTTTCCTCTAAGATTCGGCTTGGGGTCAAATAATTTTAAACCGAAATTGCTGCCACAATTTATTTTTTTTCAGCAGTCATTGTGAACTTGTACGTTGACCGATGAGTACAATGAACAGTCATTGTGAACTTGTACGTTGACCGATGAGTACAATGAACAGTCATTGTGAACTTGTACGTTGACCGATGAGTATAATGAAAGAGGTGAAAGATAGTCGGATGCCACTATGGGAATCAAACATTTTCAGGTCAATAATTGCTGAAGGAACGGAAGTTCACAGGTGACAACGACCCTAAGAAACGACCAGATAGAGGTAAAATGCTGACTGACAGGAGCCGATGTATCTGGAGAAAGCTGGTTACGTCATCTCATCAGACCCTAGTGAATCTGTGTTGGAAACGCGAGAAGCCACAGACTGTCCTATAGGTGTTTCCACGACACGTCAAAAACTGCATAACACGAATTTTCACGGAAGAGATGCAACCACAAGCCGTTGGAAACAAAAACCATCGATTGGCATGAGGCAAGACACACCGAAACTGGACCGTGGATCACTGGACATCAGTCCTGTAGAGAGATGAGTCATGCTACAGGCTTTTCCGCTCTGATGGACGTGTTTGGGTATGATGGATACCTGGATGACTTTTATTACCTGAAGGTGTTGTCCCAACACTTTGAAAGTGGGGTATCATGATCTGGAGATGTTTCTCGTGGTGTTCACTGGTCATGGTGCATGGTGCATGGATGTGTCTTACGTTTATGTTCTGAACAATTCTCTGTGTCCTGTTTCATTTCACGTTTTTGTTATTGGAACTTACACCCACCAACTTGATAACACATCATGTCACAAACTTGAACTTACACCAATTAACTTGATAACATCATGTCACAAACTGGAACTTACACCCACCAACTTGATAGCACATCATGTCACAAACTTGAACTTACACCAATTAACTTGATAACATCATGTCACAAACTGGAACTTACACCCACCAACTTGATAACATCATATCACAAACTGGAACTTACACCCACTAACTTGATAACACATCATGTCACAAACTGGAACTTACACCCACTAACTTGATAACATCATGTCACAAACTGGAACTTACACCCACCAACTTGATAACATCATGTCACAAACTGGAACTTACACCCACCAACTTGATAACATCATGTCACAAACTGGAAGTTACACCAATTAACTTGATAACATCATGTCACAAACTGGAACTTACACCAATTAACTTAATAACATCATGTCACAAACTGGAACTTACACCCACTAACTTGATAACACATCATGTCACAAACTGGAACTTACACCAATTAACTTGATAACATCATGTCACAAACTGGAACTTACACCCACCAACTTGATAACATCATGTCACAAACTGGAACTTACACCCACCAACTTGATAACATCATGTCACAAACTGGAACTTACACCCACTAACTTGATAACATCATGTCACAAACTGGAACTTACACCCACCAACTTGATAACACATCATGTCACAAACTGGAACTTACACCCACCAACTTGATAACATCATGTCACAAACTGGAACTTACACCCACCAACTTGATAACATCATGTCACAAACTGGAACTTACACCCACCAACTTGATAACATCATGTCACAAACTGGAACTTACACCAATTAACTTGATAACATCATGTCACAAACTGGAACTTACACCACTAACTTGATAACATCATGTCACAAACTAGAACTTACACCCACCAACTTGATAACACATCATGTCACAAACTGGAACTTACACCCACTAACTTGATAACATCATATCACAAACTGGAACTTGCACCCACTAACATGATAACACATCATATCACAAACTGGAACTTACACCCACCAACTTGATAACATCATGTCCCAAACTGGAACTTACACCCACTAACTTGATAACACATCATGTTTACAAACTGGAACTTACACCCACTAACTTGATAACATCATGTCACAAACTGGAACTTACACCCACTAACTTGATAACACATCATGTCACAAACTGGAACTTACACCCACCAACTTGATAACACATCATGTCACAAACTGGAACTTACACCCACCAACTTGATAACACATCATGTCATGTTACAAACTGATAAACTTACACCCACCAACTTGATAACATTATGTCACAAACTGGAACTTACACCACCAACTTGATAATCAACAAACTGGAACTTACACCCATCATGTCACAAACTGGAACTTACACCCACCAACTTGATAAACATCATGTCACAAACTGGAACTTACACCCACCAACTTGATAACACATCATGTCACAAACTGGAACTTATCATGTCCAAACTGGAACTTACACCCACCAACTTGATAACATCATGTCACAAACTGGAACTTATCACCCTTACACCCACCAACTTGATAACATCATCATGTCTTGATAACACATCATGTCACAAACTGGAACTTACACCCACCAACTTGATAACATCATGTCACAAACTGGAACTTACACCCACCAACTTGATAACAACTTACACCCACCAACTTGATAACATCATGTCACAAACTGGAACTTACACCCACCAACTTGATAACATCATGTCACAAACTGGAACTTACACCCACCAACTTGATAACATCATGTCACAAACTGGAACTTACACCCACCAACTTGATGTCACAAACTGGAACTTACACCCAAACATCATGTCACAAACTGGAACTTACACCCACAACTTGATAACATCATGTCACAAACTGGAACTTATAACTTGATAACATCATGTCACAAACTGGAACTTACACCCACCAACTTGATAACATCATGTCACAAACTGGAACTTACACCCACCAACTTGATGGAAACATCATGTCACAAACTGGAACTTACACCCACCAACTTGATAAACTCACAAACTGATAATAACACATCATGTCACAAACTGGAACTGGAACACCCACCAACTTGATACACCCACCAACATCATGTCACAAACTGGAACTTACACCCACCAACTTGATAACATCATGTCACAAACTGGAACTTACACCCACCAACTTGATAACATCATGTCACAAACTGGAACTTACACCCACCAACTTGATAACACATCATGTCACTGGAACAAACTGGATAAACATCATGTCACAAACTGGAACTTACACCCACCAACTTGATAACATCATGTCACAACTGGAACTTACACACCTTGATAACGTCAACTTGATAACAACTTGATAACATCATGTCACAAACTGGAACTTACACCCACCAACTTGATAACATCATGTCACAAACTGGAACTTACACCCACCAACTTGATAACATCATGTCACAAACTGGAACTTACACCCACCAACTTACACCCACTAACTTGATAACATCATTGATACGCCCACCAACTTGATAACATCATGTCACAAACTGGAACTTACACCCACCAACTTGATAACATCATGTCACAAACTGATAACACATCATGTCACAAACTGGATCTTACACCCACTAACTTGATAACATCATGTCACAAACTAGAACTTACACCCACCAACTTGATAACACATCATGTCACAAACTGGAACTTACACCCACTAACTTGATAACATCATATCACAAACTGGAACTTACACCCACCAACTTGATAACATCATGTCACAAACTGGAACTTACACCAATTAACTTGATAATATCATGTCACAAACTGGAACTTACACCCACTAACTTGATAACACATCATGTCACAAACTGGAACTTACACCCACCAACTTGATAACATCGTGTCACAAACTGGAACTTACACCAATTAACTTGATAATATCATGTCACAAACTGGAACTTACACCCACTAACTTGATAACACATCATGTCACAAACTGGAACTTACACCCACCAACTTGATAACATCGTGTCACAAACTGGAACTTAAACCCACTAACTTGATAACACATCATGTCACAAACACGTGATTTGAAGAGCATTACATCGGAATTTTGAAGTGGCTATTACAGAGCCTGAACCTCGGCCTCATAATGGTCAGTACAGAGCCCATACCTCAACCTTGTAGTGGTCAGCACAGAGCTCAGATCTCAACCGTGCAGTGAAAAGTACAGAGTCCCGACCTCAACCCATAAGAACATCTTTGGAATGAACTGGAACGCAGAATTAGGACAAGGCAAAGACGGCCCTCTTCAGCAGTAGAGCTCTCTGCTGGGACAGAGGTAAATTTGTGGATTTAAAACATAAAATCAGGGATTCGATTACTCCTCGGTAGACACTGTAGATGACCCGATGTGACTTTGCTATAACACGAACTAATATTCTAAAGATGGAACGAAGTTCAGTTGCGACAGATTTCTACGATAACTTATTGGTCAATCTTCCATTGATGCAGTCATTAAGGTCAAATACTGACCAACACGATATTCATTTCTTGGAATAAAGACGTTTTACTTAAGACTACCGGTGCATCGTGACATCTGGTAGAATTGTGTACTTCATGTAATAGTTCAACACTAAACATAAATATACAAAAACAAACTTGTCGTTAGATTACTTACAGTTCGATTCAAATTACGTTCTGATAAATTATCAGTGGTTTACACATCTAGCTATTGGTTTGTATCAGTGGTTTACACATCTAGCTATTATTATAAGTAATCAATAATAAAGTAATAATAAATAATCAATAACTTGTGTGTCTAAATATTCTTTTCATATGTTAGAATTGTCTTGGCTTGTTTTGAATTTCGCGCTATCTGTGCTCTGCCCACCACGAGTATCGAAACCCAGATTCTAGCGTTGTAAATCTGCAGATATACCGCTAGGGGGCTTTTATGATAAGCTAGTTTATGACAAGCATGCTCATGTTTGGTTTGGTTTGTTTTGAATTTCGCGCAAAGCTACACGAGGGCTATCTTCGCTAGCCGTTCCTAATTTAGCAGTGTAAGACTAGAGGGAAGATCGCTAGTCATCGCCAACTGTTGAATTACTCTTTCACCAACGAGTAGTGGGACTGACCGTCACATTATAACGCCCCCACGGCTGAAAGGTGGTGACGGGGATTCAAACCCGCGTCTCTTGGATTACGAGTCGAGTGACTTAACCACCTTGCCATGTCAATAATATGTAAAGTCTTTAATGAATGTTGTTACATAAGAGAAACACTTGGATAAATTATAAAAAGTAATAAACTGATACGTTTTATTTCTAAGCCTAATTCCATTGTAACACGGTCTTTACTGCCAGAAGAAAGGCGTCTGTTAAACACTTTGCAGAAAACAAGCGAGTAAAAGTTTTCCTTTAGACGTGTCAATTTATTCTTTATTGTTATTTATCCATTGTATAAATTAAAATATCGGTTTAATAAGTTACAGTAATTAATAACGTATAAATTCAAACTTTGTTAGTTAGAAACAATTCTATATAGATCGAAATAATATTTTGGTAAGTTATAAATGGTTAATAATATTTAAGGTAACAATCTCCTATTGATACTTTCAACCAATTAAAATTTATATAAATAATCTTCATTGAATCATGAAGTTTTATAAACAGTTTTAATTGCTAGGATCTGAGGTTTTTTATCACTTGATTAAATATTAACGTATATAACAGCGTTAACATAGTAAAAGGACTTCTACTGTTTGGGGCTGTTTCTAAGTAATATAAAATCTGATTTATAACAGACGTTAGTCCTAACTTCATGTTGCTCTTTAACTACTATGGGAACATATAAAGATTGAATGGTATCTTCATTGTACATAACTCGGAAAACGGGAAACATAACCTAACGGGAAAACAAGAATTACTCTCGTATCCATAGCAACTTGGCTTATCTAACGGGAAAACGAGAATTACTCTGGTATCCAAAGCAACTGGTCTTATTTAACGAGAAAAAGAGTTACTATGGTAACCATACCAACTAGGCTTATCTGAACAATTTTGATATCCATAAAAACGCGTCGAATCCGTCAAAAAGCCAATATTTTTAAAGTAGTAACTATGAAAACTAGGCATAGCTGGATAGAAAACAAGGATTACTAAAAGACAACAGTTTTACGAGTAACCCTTAGCAACCGGTTTATTCAATAAAAAGTAAACATTTCGGAGCAAGTCTTAAATACAACCGTATCCCATCCTAGAAGATATTAACTGACTTTACATTTGTTTACCCTAATATTTTAGCTGTTATAAGAACTTTAAGGTGTAAGACAGCCACATATACGTTCTTCGAGCGTTATTTAAAGGGAAGAATAATTAGACGCGAAAAATAAAATAACTATCTCCGTAATAACAAAGAACTATAAAACTGATTAATTATTTCATCACTTTATAGTGATAATTTAAGTATTTTATCTTATGTTCTTTTTTAACAATAGGTGTCGTTTTTTATTTTAACAGCAGTCGAGGTTAAAGTTCTTGTCCTTTATTTTAAATTGAAGAGTTTTTCATAATACTAATGAAAACAGACAAACTTGTAATTATTTTCACCAGAATGAAATTAAATATACATTATTTCTAATATATATAGTTTACTTCAAGAAAAGAAAAGTTACTGTTATGTTCTAATATATATAGTATAGTTACTATAATGTTCTAGTATATTATTCACTTTAATGAAAGTATAGTTACTATAATGTTCTAGTATATTGTTTACATTATAGTAACTATACTTTCATTAAAGTGAATAATATACTAGAATATTACAATATTACTATAAAGTATAGTGAATTGTTTACTTCAAGAAAAGTATAGTGAATGCTGTAATAAAACCTAGTTTATTGTAATGAATATGGTAACTATAGTGTTTTAATATGTTGTTCATTTCAACGAATATATAGTGATATTTTTTGTATTAAAGAATCTATGTTGTTAATTTGAAAATATAATAATAGTCTTATTCAGTATGTTGTCGATTTTATAAAAATCGTATTGAATTATGTGATCTAGGTTAACATATTTTGTTTATATATTGTTAGTTATTGTATTATGATATCTTGCTTAAATATAATATTACGATATATCGTTTAAGTTATTGTAATATGATATTTTGTTTAATTAAAGTATTATGATATATTGTTTAGTTGTTGTATTATTACGTCTTATTATCTATAATATTATGATATATTGTTTACTTACCACTGTCGAATTTCCTTTTCGGAAACTGGAAACAGGAAACAAAATAGTTTGGATTAACAAACATGTCAGTATAAAAGTTGCAAATGTGAACAAAAACATTTACGTCACAGGTTGGTTGTTAGATGTGGAGAGCTAGCCAATCAGAAATAGATGATAGATAAATAAAGCCATCAGACGAATCAATATGGTAGATGTGATAAGTTGCTCGCGTTACTCGGTTTGTTGAAACGTGTGCAAAAGTAATTGATTGGTTCTGATATACAGACACTTCTATGTAGAAAGCTGTAAACAGTGACACACGAACTGTTGAAGAAAACGTAACTCTTGTCCAGTAAACAATCCACCGAGTTAATAAGAATCATTCATAAATCATTAACTGTGACAACAAAATTAAAACTATAAAAAAAATATCTAATGATTAAATACGTTCACTGGTCAGGAAGAATTGTCCACTTTACAAGTTGCTCGGGAATGATTACTTCCGGTAATTACACATCAAGAAATCTTCCTGTTTCGACAATCATAAGATGTGTGTGTAATTTTTTCCACAGTTTTTTGAGGACATTTGTTAATGTTGATGGAGTATTGTTTTATTTTGTTGATTTCATCATTAGTTTTATCAGGTGAACATAGTTTTGTGGTTGTGTTTATTTGGTTTATTAATATGTTCAGTTTTTGTTTTGTTTCATGTGCTGAGTGACAAGGAATGTATAATCCAGTATGGGTGATATTTCTGTAGATTTCTGTTTTGAATTGTGCGTCGGTTTTTGTAATTTTGAGGTTAAGAAATGATATTTGGTTATTTTTTTCCTGTTCACAGGAGAACTTAATGTTGGGGTGTATCACGTTAACATGATTGAAAAACTAAGTGTTCTGTAGATGTAAATCCAACAATTGTATCATCAACATACCTGTACCAGTATAGTGGTGGGTGTAAGGCTGAATTGATTGCTTGTGATTCAATCTGTGCCATAAAAATGTTGGCAAGAACTGGTGACACGGGATTCCCCATACTTAGGCCATTTATTTGTAGGTAGTTTTGGTTATTGAACATAAATTTAGTTTTGGTGGTAGTGAATTCTATAAGGGTTGCTAAATGGTTGCTGGAGATGTGTAACAATGGGTTGGGGTCTTGGATATAAAGTTTTAAAGCTGTCTTTCAGGCTTCAGTTGTTGGGACTTCTGTGAAGAGGGAGATTACATCAAAACTGGCCATTAAGGCTTTATGGTTTAGTTGAATATATTTAAAGTTGAAAGAGTCTTTGAGAAAGGAGCCGGCTAATGTTACATATTAAGAAAATGCCCACACTATACATTTACTGAGATTGTAGTTAAATAATTCATTGGTCGACATTATGGGTCACAGTGGACAATCTAGTTTGTGAGGTTTAAGATGCCGTATAGTTGTGGTGCGCTTGAGTCTGTTCCGCGTAGGTAAAAATAAATGTCTTCTGAGATTGTTTTTTCTCCATTTGTTATAGTATTTCTTTTAATTGGTTTTCTTGTGTTTTGTTGAATTTGTGTTTAGAAGTTTAAATTTGTTTGTATCTGATAAGATGTCGTTCATTTATTGAATGTATTCATTATAGCATTGCCTTTATCTGCTTTTAGAACTTTGATGCTGTTGTCTTGTTTAAGGTTGTTTATATAATTAATATTTTTTCATGTGAGGTCGTCTCTTTAGTTTTATTTTTTTGTGAAACTACGTGATGGTTTAGCGTGAAAATTCTTTGAAAAAGTTGTTTGAGATACAGTTTTGAAATATTTCGCGGAAATAGATTTTTTTTCAGTTCTTCCGTGAAAGTTGTGTTGTTGGTTGTTGATGGAAGTGTTGTCTTCTTTTTGTTGTATTTGTTTGTGTAGAATGGGTCACTAGTCGTCTAGCTAGGTCATCCAGACAGGCTTTCATTTCGACGGACGGAATATTTCTAGGTGTTGAGCAGATGTATCTCTTCATTGTTTATGTGTCGGTTGGAACAGTTGATTATGAGGATGGTTGGTGGTTCGTTGTCTGTCTTGTTGTTGGCACATTAGTTTATCTAGTTGTGGTGGATCTTCTTTATCGGATTAGTTTATCTAGTTGTGGTGGATCTTCTTTATCGGATTAGTTTATCTAGTTGTGGTGGAGCTTCTTTATCGGATTAGTTTATCTAGTTGTGGTGGATCTTCTTTATCGGATTAGTTTATCTAGTTGTGGTGGATCTTCTTTATTGGATTAGTTTATCTAGTTGTGGTGGAGCTTCTTTATCGGATTAGTTTATCTAGTTGTGGTGGATCTTCTTTATCGGATTAGTTTATCTAGTTGTGGTGGATCTTCTTTATCGGATTAGTTTATCTAGTTGTGGTGGGTCTTCTTTATCGGATTAGTTTATCTAGTTGTGGTGGATCTTCTTTATCGGATTAGTTTATCTAGTTGTGGTGGATCTTCTTTCTCGGATTAGTCTATCTAGTTGTGGTGGAGCTTCTTTATCGGATTAGTTTATCTAGTTGTGGTGGATCTTCTTTATCGAATTAGTTTATCTAGTTGTGGTGGATCTTTATCGGATTAGTTTATCTAGTTGTGGTGGATCTTCTTTATCGGATTAGTTTATCTAGTTGTGGTGGATCTTCTTTATCGGATTAGTTTATCTAGTTGTGGTGGATCTTCTTTATCGGATTAGTTTATCTAGTTGTGGTGGAGCTTCTTTATCGGATTAGTTTATCTAGTTGTGGTGGATCTTTATCGGATTAGTTTATCTAGTTGTGGTGGATCTTCTTTATCGGATTAGTTTATCTAGTTGTGGTGGATCTTCTTTATCGGATTAGTTTATCTAGTTGTGGTGGATCTTTATCGGATTAGTTTATCTAGTTGTGGTGGATCTTCTTTATCGGATTAGTTTATCTAGTTGTGGTGGATCTTCTTTATCGGATTAGTTTATCTAGTTGTGGTGGATCTTCTTTATCGGATTAGTTTATCTAGTTGTGGTGGAACTTCTTTATCGGATTAGTTTATCTAGTTGTGGTGGATCTTCTTTATCGGATTAGTTTATCTAGTTGTGGTGGATCTTCTTTATCGGATTAGTTTATCTAGTTGTGGTGGATCTTCTTTATCGGATTAGTTTATCTAGTTGTGGTGGATCTTTATCGGATTAGTTTATCTAGTTGTGGTGGATCTTCTTTATCGGATTAGTTTATCTAGTTGTGGTGGATCTTCTTTAGTTGTGGTGGATCTTCTTTATCGGATTAGTTTATCTAGTTGTGGTGGATCTTCTTTATCGGATTAGTTTATCTAGTTGTGGTGGATCTTCTTTATCGGATTAGTTTATCTAGTTGTGGTGGATCTTCTTTATCGGATTAGTTTATCTAGTTGTGGTGGATCTTCTTTATCGGATTAGTTTATCTAGTTGTGGTGGATCTTCTTTATCGGATTAGTTTATCTAGTTGTGGTGGATCTTCTTTATCGGATTAGTTTATCTAGTTGTGGTGGATCTTCTTTATCGGATTAGTTTATCTAGTTGTGGTGGATCTTCTTTATCGGATTAGTTTATCTAGTTGTGGTGGATCTTCTTTATCGGATTAGTTTATCTAGTTGTGGTGGATCTTCTTTATCGGATTAGTTTATCTAGTTGTGGTGGATCTTCTTTATCGGATTAGTTTATCTAGTTGTGGTGGATCTTCTTTATCGGATTAGTTTATCTAGTTGTGGTGGATCTTCTTTATCGGATTAGTTTATCTAGTTGTGGTGGATCTTCTTTATCGGATTAGTTTATCTAGTTGTGGTGGATCTTCTTTATCGGATTAGTTTATCTAGTTGTGGTGGATCTTCTTTATCGGATTAGTTTATCTAGTTGTGGTGGATCTTCTTTATCGGATTAGTTTATCTAGTTGTGGTGGATCTTCTTTATCGGATTAGTTTATCTAGTTGTGGTGGATCTTCTTTATCGGATTAGTTTATCTAGTTGTGGTGGATCTTCTTTATCGGATTAGTTTATCTAGTTGTGGTGGATCTTCTTTATCGGATTAGTTTATCTAGTTGTGGTGGATCTTCTTTATCGGATTAGTTTATCTAGTTGTGGTGGATCTTCTTTATCGGATTAGTTTATCTAGTTGTGGTGGATCTTCTTTATCGGATTAGTTTATCTAGTTGTGGTGGATCTTCTTTATCGGATTAGTTTATCTAGTGTGGTGCTTTGTGGTGGATCTTCTTTATCGGATTAGTTTATCTAGTTGTGGTTCTTTATCGGATTAGTTTATCTAGTTGTGGTGGATCTTCTTTATCGGATTAGTTTATCTAGTTGTGGTGGATCTTCTTTATCGGGATTAGTTTATCTATTAGTTTATCTAGTTGTGGTGGATCTTCTTTATCGGATTAGTTTATCTAGTTGTGGTGGATCTTCTTTATCGGATTAGTTTATCTAGTTGTGGTGGATCTTCTTTATCGGATTAGTTTATCTAGTTGTGGTGGATCTTCTTTATCGGATTAGTTTATCTAGTTGTGGTGGATCTTCTTTATCGGATTAGTTTATCTAGTTGTGGTGGATCTTCTTTATCGGATTAGTTTATCTAGTTGTGGTGGATCTTCTTTATCGGATTAGTTTATCTAGTTGTGGTGGATCTTCTTTATCGGATTAGTTTATCTAGTTGTGGTGGATCTTCTTTATCGGATTAGTTTATCTAGTTGTGGTGGATCTTCTTTATCGGATTAGTTTATCTAGTTGTGGTGGGTCTTCTTTATCGGATTAGTTTATCTAGTTGTGGTGGATCTTCTTTATCGGATTAGTTTATCTAGTTGTGGTGGATCTTCTTTATCGGATTAGTTTATCTAGTTGTGGTGGATCTTCTTTATCGGATTAGTTTATCTAGTTGTGGTGGATCTTCTTTATCGGATTAGTTTATCTAGTTGTGGTGGATCTTCTTTATCGGATTAGTTTATCTAGTTGTGGTGGATCTTCTTTATCGGATTAGTTTATCTAGTTGTGGTGGATCTTCTTTATCGGATTAGTTTATCTAGTTGTGGTGGATCTTCTTTATCGGATTAGTTTATCTAGTTGTGGTGGATCTTCTTTATCGGATTAGTTTATCTAGTTGTGGTGGATCTTCTTTATCGGATTAGTTTATCTAGTTGTGGTGGATCTTCTTTATCGGATTAGTTTATCTAGTTGTGGTGGATCTTCTTTATCGGATTAGTTTATCTAGTTGTGGTGGATCTTCTTTATCGGATTAGTTTATCTAGTTGTGGTGGATCTTCTTTATCGGATTAGTTTATCTAGTTGTGGTGGATCTTCTTTATCGGATTAGTTTATCTAGTTGTGGTGGATATTCTTTATCGGATTAGTTTATCTAGTTGTGGTGGATCTTCTTTATCGGATTAGTTTATCTAGTTGTGGTGGATCTTCTTTATCGGATTAGTTTATCTAGTTGTGGTGGATCTTCTTTATCGGATTAGTTTATCTAGTTGTGGTGGATCTTCTTTATCGGATTAGTTTATCTAGTTGTGGTGGATCTTCTTTATCGGATTAGTTTATCTAGTTGTGGGTCGGATTAGTTTATCTAGTTGTGGTTCTTTATCGGATTAGTTTATCTAGTTGTGGTGGATCTTCTTTATCGGATTAGTTTATCTAGTTGTGGTGGATCTTCTTTATCGGATTAGTTTATCTAGTTGTGGTGGATCTTCTTTATCGGATTAGTTTATCTAGTTGTGGTGGATCTTCTTTATCGGATTAGTTTATCTAGTTGTGGTGGATCTTCTTTATCGGATTAGTTTATCTAGTTGTGGTGGATCTTCTTTATCGGATTAGTTTATCTAGTTGTGGTGGATCTTCTTTATCGGATTAGTTTATCTAGTTGTGGTGGATCTTCTTTATCGGATTAGTTTATCTAGTTGTGGTGGATCTTCTTTATCGGATTAGTTTATCTAGTTGTGGTGGATCTTCTTTATCGGATTAGTTTATCTAGTTGTGGTGGATCTTCTTTATCGGATTAGTTTATCTAGTTGTGGTGGATCTTCTTTATCGGATTAGTTTATCTAGTTGTGGTGGATCTTCTTTATCGGATTAGTTTATCTAGTTGTGGTGGATCTTCTTTATCGGATTAGTTTATCTAGTTGTGGTGGATCTTCTTTATCGGATTAGTTTATCTAGTTGTGGTGGATCTTCTTTATTGGATTAGTTTATCTAGTTGTGGTGGATCTTCTTTATCGGATTAGTTTATCTAGTTGTGGTGGATCTTCTTTATCGGATTAGTTTATCTAGTTGTGGTGGATCTTCTTTATCGGATTAGTTTATCTAGTTGTGGTGGATCTTCTTTATCGGATTAGTTTATCTAGTTGTGGTGGATCTTCTTTATCGGATTAGTTTATCTAGTTGTGGTGGATCTTCTTTATCGGATTAGTTTATCTAGTTGTGGTGGATCTTCTTTATCGGATTAGTTTATCTAGTTGTGGTGGATCTTCTTTATCGGATTAGTTTATCTAGTTGTGGTGGATCTTCTTTATCGGATTAGTTTATCTAGTTGTGGTGGATCTTCTTTATCGGATTAGTTTATCTAGTTGTGGTGGATCTTCTTTATCGGATTAGTTTATCTAGTTGTGGTGGATCTTCTTTATCGGATTAGTTTATCTAGTTGTGGTGGATCTTTATCGGATTAGTTTATCTAGTTGTGGTGGGTCTTCTTTATCGGATTAGTTTATCTAGTTGTGGTGGATCTTCTTTATCGGATTAGTTTATCTAGTTGTGGTGGATCTTCTTTATTGGATTAGTTTATCTAGTTGTGGTGGATCTTCTTTATCGGATTAGTTTATCTAGTTGTGGTGGATCTTCTTTATCGGATTAGTTTATCTAGTTGTGGTGGATCTTCTTTATCGGATTAGTTTATCTAGTTGTGGTGGATCTTCTTTATCGGATTAGTTTATCTAGTTGTGGTGGATCTTCTTTATCGGATTAGTTTATCTAGTTGTGGTGGATCTTCTTTATTGGATTAGTTTATCTAGTTGTGGTGGATATTCTTTATCAGATTAGTTTATCTAGTTGTGGTGGATATTCTTTATCAGATTAGTTTATCTAGTTGTGGTGGATCTTCTTTATCGGATTAGTTTATCTAGTTGTGGTGGATCTTCTTTATCGGATTAGTTTATCTAGTTGTGGTGGATCTTCTTTATCGGATTAGTTTATCTAGTTGTGGTGGATCTTCTTTATCGGATTAGTTTATCTAGTTGTGGTGGATCTTCTTTATCGGATTAGTTTATCTAGTTGTGGTGGGATTCTTTATCGGATTAGTTTATCTAGTTGTGGTGGATCTTCTTTATTGAATTAGTTTATCTAGTTGTGGTGGATCTTCTTTATTGGATTAGTTTATCTAGTTGTGGTGGATCTTCTTTATCGGATTAGTTTATCTAGTTGTGGTGGATCTTCTTTATCGGATTAGTTTATCTAGTTGTGGTGGATCTTCTTTATCGGATTAGTTTATCTAGTTGGGGCGGAACTTCTTTATTGGATTTGTTTATCTAGTTGTGGTGGATCTTCTTTATCGGATTAGTTTATCTACTTGTGGCGGATCTTCTTTATCGGATTAGTTGTTATCATGTATTTGATCAATGCTGCTTTGTGTGAGTCCATACGTGTCTGGTTGAACGGTTCAAAAACCGTTCGAAAAATCAAACTTACACACCTAGGTCAATAACACAGTCAACAACAAACAGTTAATAATAAATTCCAAGAAACAAGAACTGTAAAACCTTACACTACTGTATACCGTACATCCTATCTACGTTACATCAAACATGTTCTCCCTTTCAGCTTTGGGGGCGTTATAATGTGACAGTCAATCCTACTATTCGTTTATAAAAGAGTAGCCCAACAGCTGGCGGTGGGTAGTGATGATTAGCTGCCTTCCCTCTAGTCTTACACTGCTAAATTATGGATGGCTAGCGCAGATAGCCCTCGTGTGGCTTAGCGCGAAATTCAAAAAAGAAAACAACACCAACACAATTTATAAAATACAATGCAACAACTGCCACGACCTCTATATTGGAGAAACAAGCAGAAAAATGGTCAAAGAACACAAAACCGCCTTCACACGTATTTGAACACTGCAAATCAAATAAACACAACATAACCATATAAAACACCCAGATACAAAGTAGGGAAACAAATATAAACAAACGCAAAATCAAAGAAGCCTTACTTATACAACAACTAAAACCAAAATTAAAATAATACAAAGAAACACCTTAAAACTTACACTCATAAATTACCTAACATATACTGCAGCGCCCCCTACAATCCCGTACCGGTTTATACTCTTGTTCCTAAGACATGTGCCTGGCAACGGTCACTTGCAATCTCTTTTAGTTAACCTGAAGATGACCTAAGAAGCTCGAGACGTTGTTATGTGATTTATTTTAATAATCATTTTAAATCCAATACCAGCCATGTTTATAATGCATAGATACCGAACTGCTTGAAGTGGGTTTGGTTTAGATTAATATTAACATTAAAAACGTTTGGGAAACAGAATGAACACGCGCAAGTTAATGTACAATGTAAACAAATTAAAGGTTTAACCCATAAACTACTGATTTTCTATGTGTTAAATATGTTTTGTTTTATTTTCGAAATATTTATATTTTTAAAGCCCATCAAAATAACGACCAGCTGTCCCACCGGGACTTTCTTATTAGTTACAGAATCTTAATATTGATGTAAACAAAAATACCTTGATCAATACGTGTAGTTACTGTTGGAGGCGTCTGTGTAGATCATAAACAAGTAAACGAAAGTCTTCGCCCTGTTTCTGTTTGTTTTCTACAGTTAAATGTTCTAACGACACAAAATGAATGAACCCTATAAAAATGCACGAGCTAAAGATCTGAAGATTTGTTTACCTCCTTCTCAACTCATTACCTGTTCCATTTTGAGAGTATTTATAAAACTTTAAAATTTTAATCTGTTTTTATCAGGAATGGTCCCTGAGGAACTTTGTAACCATTATGATTCAAACATCCTGTTTTGTCTTCTTTCTACAACAAGAACTCCCCTTCATTTTCTTACACTATTACTAAGGAAGAGACCAGCATAGCTATGTGGTTAAAGCACTGGACTCGTAATCTGAGGGTCGCGGGTTCGAATCCAAATATGCCCGCCCTTTCAGCAGTGGGAGCGCTATAATGTGACAGTCAATCCCACTTTTCGTTGTTAAAAGAGTAGCCCAAGTGTTGGCGGCGAGTGGTGATGACTAGCTGCTTTCCCTCTAATCTTACACTGCTAAATTAGGGACGGCTAACGCAGTTAACCCTCGAGTAGCTTTGCTCGATATTCAAAACAAACAAACAAATATACCGGAATAATTTACCGATTTAAATAAATAGTTTAATGACAAAAACATCGTACAAATCGGATCTGATATAGTTATTGATTTTGTTGCACTTAATAAACTGGATTACGTCAACAAAATCTAAAGTATATTCATCGATAAAACAAAATTCAGAACTCTTGACTGACTGAAGATTATTATAACAAGTACTGAATGTGATGTGACCTCCACCTGGTGGTGGAGAGATACTGAATGTGGTGTAATATGTGAACCTCCACCTAGTGGTGGAGAGATACTGAATGTGATGTGACCTCCGCCTGGTGGTGGAGAGATACTGAATGTGGTGTAATATGTGAACCTCCAACTGGTGGTGGAGAGATACTGAATGTTGTGTAATATGTGAACCTCCAACTGGTGGTGGAGAGATACTGAATGTGGTGTAATATGTGAACCTCCAACTGGTGGTGGAGAGATACTGAATGTTGTGTAATATGTGAACCTCCAACTGGTGGTGGAGAGATACTGAATGTTGTGTAATATGTGAACCTCCACCTGGTGGTGGAGAGATACTGAATGTGGTGTAATATGTGAACCTCCAACTGGTGGTGGAGAGATACTGAATGTGGTGTAATATGTGAACCTCCAACTGGTGGTGGAGAGATACTGAATGTGGTGTAATATGTGAACCTCCAACTGGTGGTGGAGAGAGTCATTAATGTGACTTAACTGTAACTACTACTTTCATTCTGATGATTTTAGTTTCCCCCTCCCCTTAGTGCTAAAATCAGTGGTTCGATTCTCCTCGATGGACTCAGCAAATAATCTGGTGTGCTTTTGCTATAAAAAAACACACACACACACACCCTCAGTGACACAGCGGAATGCCCTCGGACTTACAATGTTAGAAACCGGGTTGTAATACCCGTGTTTAACAGAGCAGAAATAGTCTAGTGTGTAGCTTTTTGCTTACTTACAAACAGACTGTTGACCATTATTCCACATTCTTGTCCAACACCACAGTTTCTATTGTGACCAGTTTCAGGGAAATATTTAGACCTATCATCTGTGGTGAGATGGGATTTCAATTTTGTTCTCAAGAAAACAGTCGTAGATTTATAAGATTAAAAGTCTCGTTCATTATAACGTTTACAATATGAAGTAATATGCCTAGTTTCATTACAACGTTTACAATATGAAGTAATATGCCTAGTTTCATTACAACGTTTACAATATGAAGTAATATGCCTAGTTTCATTACAACGTTTACAATATGAAGTAATATGCCTAGTTTCATTACAACGTTTACAATATGAAGTAATATGCCTAGTTTCATTACAACGTTTACAATATGAAGTAATATGCCTAGTTTCATTACAACTGATGGCTGGTTCGGAAGATTCTCTTTCGTCATTGTAGCCATTGTAGTTCATTAAACTTTTGCTCCATAAACATTTATCGTAGCAATATTTATTCTCACAACCATGAGTTAACCTGAAGTAGCAATGCTCATCGTGAATTAACCATACACTTGCTAAAAATGGTCCGTGCCACTAGAAAGAACTTTTCACATTGGCGCCATGAGCGCGTTAAAGGAGTGACGGTCAAATTCCACTACTGATTTAGAAAAGTGTAGCTTGAAAGTTTGTTGTGGTTGCTTCTGATTATCCACCTGTCCTGTGGTGTATTAGTTTAAAATTATAAGCAGCTATGCTCAGGTAGTCACAGTATGGTTGTATGCAAAATTATGAAACCACAACTACACAAACTATCTAACAAGTGATACAGATTTGGGACTGTGGAGACAAGACACTGGATAAGCATGCGCAAAGAGTTCAGGTAAAATAGGGTTAATCTTATATATACATATAAATAAGTTTGTGTTTAATATATCTTAATTTTTTTCTGCATACAAAATGGAGGTTTTCTTGGCTCATAAATTTCTACAATTACGTGATTAATTTTTTTACATCTTTTAATTACTTTGTATCTTATTCTAACGTTCAATTGTTTATATTGTATCCGGTTTGGTCCTTGTTTCAGCACGATACTCCAAGGAAACTTGTATTTTAATTTTCTGCGAATACGTCAAACTAGTTCAAACCCAGGACTCAAATCGTTGGAAAAAAAACAAAAAACGCTAGTGAGCACGAGCTCTACACGAGCTGCTAAGTCACTACTCTCGAACGAGATGTCTTCATATAACACTTTTCCTCTTATTTTTGTTATGAAATATTGACAGTATTAATCAAGCAAAGACCGTAAATGTTAGAGTCGACATTTCACTGAGTTAACAGAACAAGGTAAGACTAGAACAACCGAGATGCTGCTTTGTACTTTTCAGTCCACAGAAAAAGGAAAATACTAAAGAAAAATCTCATGTTTTTTCTCACTCTTTCTCTTGTTTTTATAAAACCAAATAATAAAAAGAATAATGAAAAGCGGTTTAGAAATAATTGTTTATTTATTTTAAAATTTTCGTTAGAAGCTACACTAGAGTTAGCTGTTCATAGCTGTTCCTAATTTTCAACTCGTACACTGACAGGAAAGCAGATAACAAAAAGCACCACAAACCAATTCTCAGGCTTTCCTAAAGGAAGAGAGAGATTGACTGTCACTCTTATAACGTATTCACGACCCTGAAATGTGGAGTGCGTTTCTTCCGTCAACGGACGGTTAACCACGAATCCTTGAATTCGCAGTCCGAGTACGATAACCACTGCGTCATGCCCGACACGGCTGAGAACATAGAATAATGTAGTCACTTTGTTAAGACCTACAATGAAGGTGTTGGCTAACACTTAGTCACTTTGTTAACATCTACAATGAAGGTATTGGCTAACACTTAGTCACTTTGTTAACATCTACAATAAAGATGTTGGCTAACACTTAGTCACTTTGTTAACATCTACAATGAAGGTGTTGGCTAACACTTAGTCACTTTGTTAACATCTACAATGAAGGTGTTGGCTAACACTTAGTCCCTTGGTTAAGATCTACAATGAAGGTGTTGGCTAACACTTAGTCACTTTGTTAACATCTACAATAAAGATGTTGGCTAACACTTAGTCACTTTGTTAACATCTACAATAAAGATGTTGGCTAACACTTAGTCACTTTGTTAACATCTACAATAAAGATGTTGGCTAACACTTAGTCACTTTGTTAACATCTAGAAAAAAGATGTTGGCTGACACTTAGTCACTTTGTTAAGATCTACAATAACATTTTTAGCTAACAGTTAGTAACTTTGTTAATATGCAGAACGAAATGTTGGATAACATTTGGTCGCTTGGTTAACATATAAATGAAAATGTTGGATAACAGTTGGTCGTTTGGTTAACATGTACAAAGAAAATGTTGGATAACAGTTGGTCGCTTGGTTAACATATACAATGAAAATGTTGGATAACAGTTGGTTGCTTGGTTAACATATACAATAAAAATATTGGGAAACAGTTAGTACATGACATCAAACTACTGAACTTTAGACACTATTTTCAATAAATGAACTTTAGACACTATTCAAACTATTGAACTTTAGACACTCTTGAAACTATTGAACTTTAGACACGACATCAAATTATTGCACTTTAGACACTATTGAAACTATTGAACTTTAGACACTATTGAAACTATTGAACCTTAGACACTATTGAAACTATTGAACTTTAGACACTATTGAAATTATTAAACTTTAGACACTATTCAAACTATTGAACTTTTGACACTATTCAAAGTATTGAACTTTAAACACTATTCAAACTATTGAACTTTAGACACTATTGAAACTATTAAACTTTAGACACTCTTGAAACTATTGAACTTTAGACACTATTCAAACTATTGAACTTTAGACACTCTTGAAACTATTGAACTTTAGACACTATTGGAACTATTGAACTTTAGACACTATTGAAACTATTGAACTTTAGACACTCTTGAAACTATTGAACTTTAGACACGACATCAAATTATTGCACTTTAGATACTATTGAAACTATTGAACTTTAAACATTATTGAAACTATTGAACCTTAGACACTATTGAAACTATTGAACTTTAGACACTATTGAAACTATTAAACTTTAGACACTATTCAAAGTATTGAACTTTAAACACTATTCAAACTATTGAACTTTAGACACTATTCAAACTATTGGACTTTAGACACTATTCAAACTATTGAACTTTAGACACTATTCAAACTATTGAACTTTTGACACTATTCAAACTATTAAACTTTAGACACTATTCAAACTATTGAACTTTAGACACTCTTGAAACTATTGAACTTTAGACACTATTCAAACTATTGAACTTTAGACACTCTTGAAACTATTGAACTTTAGACACGACATCAAATTATTGCACTTTAGACACTATTGAAACTATTGAACTTTAGACACTATTGGAACTATTGAACTTTAGACACTATTGAAACTATTGAACTTTAGACACTCTTGAAACTATTGAACTTTAGACACGACATCAAATTATTGCACTTTAGATACTATTGAAACTATTGAACTTTAGACACTATTGAAACTATTGAACCTTAGACACTATTGAAACTATTGAACTTTAGACACTATTGAAACTATTAAACTTTAGACACTATTCAAAGTATTGAACTTTAAACACTATTCAAACTATTGCAGTTGAGACACTATTCAAACTATTGAACTTTAGACACTATTCAAACTATTGAACTTTAGACACTATTCAAACTATTGAACTTTTGACACTATTCAAACTATTGAACTTTAGACACTATTCAAACTATTGAACTTTAGACACGACATCAAACTATTGAACTTTAGATACGACATCAAACTATTGAACTTTAGACACTATTCAAACTATTGAACTTTAGACACTATTGAAACTATTAAACTTTAGACACTATTCAAAGTATTGAACTTTAAACACTATTCAAACTATTGAACTTTAGACACTATTCAAACTATTGGACTTTAGACACTATTCAAACTATTGGACTTTAGACACTATTCAAACTATTGAACTTTAGACACTATTCAAACAATTGAACTTTTGACACTATTCAAACTATTGAACTTTAGACACTATTCAAACTATTGAACTTTAGACACGACATCAAACTATTGAACTTTAGATACGACATCAAACTATTGAACTTTAGACACTATTCAAACTATTGAACTTTAGACACTATTCAAACTATTGAACTTTAGACACTATTCAAACTATTGAACTTTAGACACTATTGAAACTATTGAACTTTAGACACTATTCAAACTATTGAGCTTTAGACACTACTCAAAGTATTGAACTTTAAACACTATTCAAACTATTGAACTTTAGACACTATTGAAACTATTGAACTTTAGACACTATTCAAACTATTGAACTTTAGACACTATTGGAACTATTGAACTTTAGACACTATTGGAACTATTGAACTTTAGACACTATTGAAACTATTGGATTTTAGACACTATTCAAACTATTGAACTATAGACATGACATCCAACTATTTGACTTGAGACACTATTGAAACTATTGAACTTTAGACACTATTGAAACTATTGAACTTTAGACACTATTGGAACTATTGAACTTTAGACACTATTGAAACTATTGAACTTTAGACACTATTGAAACTATTGGACTTTAGACACTATTCAAACTATTGAACTATAGACATGACATCCAACTATTTGACTTGAGACATTATTCAAACTACTGAACTTTAGACACTATTCAAACTATTGCACTTGAGACACTATTGAAACTATCGAACTTTAGACACTATTCAAACTATTGAACTTTAGACATGACATCCAACTATTGGACTTGAGACACTATTCAAACTATTGAACTTTAGACACTATTCAAACTATTGAACTTTAGACATTATTCAAACTATTGAACTTTAGACACTATTCAAACTATTGAACTTTAGACATGACATCCAACTATTGGACTTTTGACATGACATCAAATTATTGCACTTTAGACACGACATCAGACTATTGGACATTGTAATCAAACTAAACGGTTGTAAACACATTACCATGATGTAAAAGTCCCAATTCTATTTCATTGGTTCGCTGACCTAGTTTTGCTCAGGAGCCCGAGTTATGTTAAACTGTAGCTCAGAGCAGAGAGTGCAGCCAACCAAAGAATTCATCAGGTTTTCACGTCACAGATTGTATTTTGAATGTTATGTCTGGCTAAACGGATAATACAAATCTAACAGTTTGTTTCCTTGTTGTATGAAACACCGTGTTCTCAAGATGGCTGTTATGGGTATTAAAACTGTTACAAACTCTCTCTCTTTGTTAACCTGAAGATGATCTAAGAAAGTCGAAACGCTGTTCTTTACCTTAATATGTTTTAATACCCATACGAGCCATTTTGAGAATACACTTTTACTTCATGTGGGTTTCTCGTCATCACTGACATGAATAACTAAAGTTATAAACAACTTACAGTAAGTTTCTTTCACTAGTCTACCGACTACTTCGCTCTTCAGGGTACTGTGTTTTTTCCCCATTCTGATCTGAGACTGTCGGTTTTCTGCTTTACCTGTTTCTTCTCATTCTGTACAGCTGTATTCTTCACGTGGCACTGATAGCTAGCGGTCGATTTATCTCGTCTACTGCCCTTGCACGCTCTAGCGTGTTACAACCAACTGGCTGTTTTCTCGCTTTCTCAGAATATCTAAACTCACCAGTAGCTTTTCCACTGCTTACGTCAGCACACGACGTTCATGTCAATTTGAAAGTGAAGGATCTGAGAGAAGGAAAAGAGGAATGGATCTAAAACTCATTGTCTCTGGATCCATAGAAAGTGAGACAGATCCTGGAGTGAAAGTAACCCATCGATCCAAGAAACCAACAGTGTAACAACACTGCTGTCCATAACACGGCTTTCTACCCAGGTGTAAGTTATTGTTCGTACTACAACAGACATCAAATAAACCCGACATCAGCACGGTGGAAGGTGACAGAATTTCTTATTTAAAACGCTATCAACTTCACGGAACGGTTTTTTTTCTTATTATTAATAATTAACCGCTTTCTTATGGCTTTTAACTATTAAAAATTCAAATGGAAATTAAACATGCTTACAAATCGATTTCCCGGGTAATTTATCGACGGCAGCTGATTTTGAAAAGCAGTTTTACATTTTTGAATAAATTTATCTCGCTTTCTGTCTATCCGGACAGGAAGTGACGTACGAGCATGGAAAACACGTGAAGTACGTCTTAAAAACGTGATATTTTATGGGGTTTTAACAAAGTTTAAAAGTTCTGGTGGTAGTTGTTATTAACACCTCAACGATTAATACAAAACGTGTTTTGTTTCATTACGTTGCTTCAAGAGCAAAATTATTTTTCCATTTATTTAATAGTTTAACGTAGACAACATAGGTGTCGCTAGTATTAAACCAAATGGATAACCTTTCCTGTCGAAGATTTAAACTGGTTAATGTACTTCAGGTACATTTTAACGACGGTTTATGGTTTGTAGGAAAAAATCATGTGTAATAAGTCATGTAAATGTAGCAACAAACTGCCTGTAATAAGTCATGGCTATGTAGGGGCAAATCATTCTGTAATAAGTCATGTAAATATAGCAACAAACTGTCTGTAATAAGTCATGGCTCTGTAGGGGCAAATCATGTGTAATAAGTCATGTAAGTATAGCAACAAACTGTCTGTAATACGTCATGGCTATGTAGGGGCAAATCATTCTGTAATAAGTCATGTAAATATAGCAACAAACTGTCTGTAATAAGTCATGGCTCTGTAGGGGCAAATCATGTGTAATAAGTCATGTAAGTATAGCAACAAACTGTCTGTAATACGTCATGGCTATGTAGGGGCAAATCATTCTGTAATAAGTCATGTAAATATAGCAACAAACTGTCTGTAATAAGTCAAGGCTATTTAGGGGCAAATCATTCTGTAATAAGTCATGTAAATATAGCAACAAACTGTCTGTAATAAGTCATGGCTATGTGGGGGCAAATCATGTGTAATAAGTCATGTAAGTATAGCAACAAACTGTCTGTAATAAGTCATAGCTATGTAGGGGCAAATCATTCTGTAATAAGCCATGGCTATGTAGGGGCAAATCATTCTGTAATAAGTCATGTAAATATAGCAACAAACTGTCTGTAATAAGTCATGGCTACGTAGGGGCAAATCATTCTGTAATAAGTCATGTAGATGTGTCAATAAACCGTCTGTAATAAGTCATGGCTTTGTGGGAACAAACTGTCTGTAATAAGTCATAGATTTGTAGAGAACCATCAGTCTAGTGTTGAGAGTTTAACAGTGAAAAGTTCCAGATGAGAAACGTACATTGAACTGGAAGATGGCAGAAAATCTTCTCAGAATGATAACGATAGATTTTCTATGTTAGTTTCGGTTGTAGGGCTTATGGGCATAAAAAATATTAGAACCCACTCAATATACTATAAAGAAAAATAAACAGTTAATTTAAATAACGAAAATATAATACAAAAAATCCAGTTGGCAACACCTGAAAAATAACAGAGTTCGTCAGTAAGAATTGTGACAGATTAAGGTGGAGACAATAGATACAACAAAGAATACATAACACAAGATTTTCAGAGGATAAAACCTGATAACAATAGAGTTAGTCAGAATGAATGTAGTTTCATCGATGTGAGGACAATAGATATAATAAAGAGGACAAAACACAACATCTTCAGTGGATAAAACGTGACAACAATAGAGCTGCTCAGAAGGAATGTAGTTTCATCGATGTGAGAATAATAGGTTATATAAAAAGGACAAGACACAACATCATCAGGTAATAAAACCTTACAACAATAGAGCTGGTCAGAAGGAGTGGAGTCTCATGGATGTGAGGACAATAGATATAATAAAAAGGACAAAACACAACATCTTCAGTGGATAAAACGTGACAACAATAGAGCTGGTCAGAAGGAATGTAGTTTCATGGATGTGAGGACAATAGGTATAATAAAATGGACAAAATACAACATTTTCAGTGGATAAAACGTGACAACAATAAAATTGGTCAGAAGGAATGTAGTTTCACAGATGTGAGAATAATAGGTTATATAAAAAGGACAAAACACAACATCATCAGTTGATAAAACCTTACAACAATAAAGCTGGTCAGAAGGAGTGGGGTCTCATCGATGTGAGGACAATAGATATAATAAAGAGGACAAAACACAACATCTTCAATGGATAAAACCTGACAACAATAGAGGCGGTCAGAAGGAGTGTAGCCTCATTGATATGAGGACAATAGATTTAATAAAGAGGACAAAACACAACATCCTCAGCTGAAAAAAACCTGACAACAACAGAGTTTTTCAAAAGGAATGTAGTCTCATTATGTGAAGACAATAGGTATAATAAAAAAAACAAGATTTTCATTGAATAAAACCTGACAACAATAGAGTTGGTCAGAATGAATGAGGTTTATCATTGTGAGGACATTAGATAATTTGAATGTAGAACAACAACATTTATATCAGTAGCTGATTTTTAATGATTAGAACGTTTGGATCCAAAATATCGATTTCCATGTTACCTTCAGAAAGACCTAACAGAACAAGACTGTTTTTTTCTGAACTTGTGGTGCACATTAAAACGATTTACACATTTCGATAATGAAGTTATAAAAAACGATCTTTATATTCCAGGTAATTATAATATAACTTTTATTTTAACGACGTTTAACACCAATTCTGTTTTTTTAGGGTTAGTAAAAAGAAGTGATATATATCTGATTCACGACAAGAACTAGACTTTATTTCCGATTGATAGAAACTGTGATAATATACACGTTATTCTGATATTAAATATCTTGCAGTTCAGAAGTACGAACCTTTTGTTATTACAAATAAAAATGTTAAAAAAGCATGAACTGCTTGAACTTTAATTGTTGAAGAAAAGTACTCAGAAAAATTATTTTTGGAGAGAATTTTTAACAGCAGATGGCGCAACGTAAAAAATAATAGTTTATTGGCCTTGTCTAAATCTTGTCAAGAGGTGTGCGACATGATGTCCAATTGATGAGTTTGTTTGTTTGTTTTTGAATTTTGCGCAAAGTAACACGGTGGCTATTTGCCCTAGCTGTCCCTAATTTAACAGTGTAATATTAGATTGAAGGCAGGTAGTCATTCCCATCCACCGCCAACTCGTAGGCTCCTCTTTGTACCAACGAAAAATAAGATTATCCGTAACATTATAACACTCCCTACGGCTGAAAGGGCAAGAGTGTTTAGTGAAAGAAGTATATGAGCGCGTGACCCTCAAATAGCGGGTGGAGCGCCCTAACCACCTGGCCATGCCGGACGTAAAATTGTTTGGGTTTTATTTTCATTCGCTTTAGAGATTTTTCTTTGTAATTATTAAAGTTTGTTTGTTTGTTTTGGAATTTCGCACAAAGCTACTCGCGGGCTATCTGTGCTAGCCTTAGCAGTGTAAGACTAGAGGGAAGGCAGCTAGTCATCACCACCCACCGTCAACTCTTGGACTACTCTTTTACCAACGAATAGTGGAATTGATCGTCACATTATGCACCCCCACGGCTGGGAGGGCGAGCATGTTTAGCGCGACGCGGGCGCGAACCCGCGACCCTCCGATTACGAGTCGCACGCCTTACGCGCTTGGCCATGCCAGGCCAATTATTAAAGACCACGATGGACTTACTTTATTTCTTTTATTCTGGAGGTATAAATAATTACATTACACATGAGACAGAATTTAACAGTACAGAAAACACAATAAAGAAATTTGATTTACAGTGTGAATCAAACCAAAAATGTCTTGGTTAATAGTCTGCTTCCTTGAAAACAAACATAAAAATATGAATATATTTAAAACATAGATTAAATGTACTTATAATCTATTTGGAATATTCCTAAGTATGGATTTAAAGACACTGGTATGAACTGAAAAATAAATATTATCAGCTTATCACACTTTAGAATCGTATTCAATATTTTTTATCCTTAAAAGGAAAATATTGATTTATAGTCAAGTTGACAATAGTAATATGAGACATAGGCTTTGGCTCTGCGGATTTCCAACGCTAAAAACCGAGTTTCGATACCCGTGATGGGCAGAGCACCGATAGCTCATTGTGTAGCTTTGTGCTTAATTCAAAACAACAACATATACTTCGTCCCCTGGTGGAACAGTGGTAAGTTTTCTCATATTTACAATGTAAAAAACAGCCGTTCGATTCCCCGCGATGGACCCAGCAGGTTGCTCGATATGGCTTTGCTATAAAATTATACACATACATAGTCATCTCCTATGACTATGATAATTAATTTCCAATATGTTTTTTACAAAATTTATTTTGAGAAATCTTTATTGGATCAATAGATACATTTTTCTTTACCTTCCACCTTAGTACTGTCATATAAACCAACTAGTTTTAAAATGATATTTTAAACGGACATATTAGGGTACTTATTTTATTACAGTTTTTTCTTTAACGGAACACATGAAATCACGAGAAACGATAGAGATGTTTTATAGCAATGGTTTAAGGAGATGATACATTGTCAGTACCAGATATACTGACACCTGCTCCGTATCAGAACTTTAACTGTGTTAGAGATGTGGATGTCAGTACCAGATATACTGACACCTGCTCCGTGTCAGAACTTTAACTGTGTTAGAGATGTGGATGTCAGTACCAGATATACTGACACCTGCTCCGTGTCAGAACTTTAACTGTGTTAGAGATGTGAATGTCAGTACCAGATATACTGACACCTGCTCCGTGTCAGAACTTTAACTGTGTTAGAGATGTGGATGTCAGTACCAGATATACTGACACCTGCTCCGTGTCAGAACTTTAACTGTGTTAGAGATGTGGATGTCAGTACCAGATATACTGACACCTGCTCCGTGTCAGAACTTTAACTGTGTTAGAGATGTGAATGTCAGTACCAGATATACTGACACCTGCTCCGTGTCAGAACTTTAACTGTGTTAGAGATGTGAATGTGTATTACAAACTGATTATAATTAATTATAATTTTCATGAGACATTACAGTTAGACCTATTAACAACATTTTTTATATAGTCCCTCAGAAGTTGTGATAAACAGAAAAGTAACATTCGAACCACACTGTGCACGTAATACCGTTAAATAAACAATTTTTGTTAAATCGTGTACAGACATTAACACAACGTATACAGGCATTATCATAACGTTTATAAATATTAACACAACGTGTACAGACGTTAACACAACCTTTAAAGACCATAACCATAAGGTTTAAAAACAGTAACACAACGCATATACTTTCTGCCATAACACATATAATATATCACACGTTAAAATCACATCGTTTGTTTGAACAACACAAACCAAACTAAACAAATAAACTTATGTGAAAGATAAATAATACCAAGTCCTATTATCTGCTCAAGTCATACAAGAATGTACCATGAAATAAAACATTCGATTATACTAACATCGATACATACACAAAAAACACCTCGTGCATGTCATGAGATAAACAATAATAAACAGATAAAAATTTGACACACAATTTCTATTGATTTTTAATGGAGAAACATTTTTAGAACAACAGGAAAAAATTACTTCATATTGTAATAAGTTAACTGTTAATAAATGTATAGATACGAGCTAATAATGACGTTTTCTCTCCTTCTATATCCGGTTAATCAACAAAATTACACACTAGTATATTTACATGTCATTGTCGAATACACTTTTTTACGTAAGTCGAATATATTTTTCTGTGACAGGTTTTGTGGTTAATGGTTTCGGGCACTTATCCATAAACATTCAGTGACTACATGAGAGTTCCACTTGATGCATGAGAGAACAGGAGATATTACACACCAATAATAGTCACAGAAATACCAGAAGCTACAGTAGGTGATCGTATTGTTGTATGACTACAATACTCTGAAGCTACAGTAAGTGATCTTATTGTTAAAGGACTACACTACTCTGAAACTACATCAAATGATCTTATTGTTGTATGACTACAATACTCTGAAGCTACAGTAAGTGATCTTATTGTTAAAGGACTACACTACTCTGAAACTACATCAAATGATCTTATTGTTGTATGACTACAATACTCTGAAGCTACAGTAAGTGAACCTACTGTTGAATAACTACAGTATGTTCTAAGCCTAGTAAACCTATTGTTGAATAACTACCGTATGCTCTGCGCTTTGTGAACCTACTGTTGAATAACTGCATTATGTTCTGAGCTTAGTGAACCTTCTGTTGAATAACTACAGTATGTTCTGAGCCTAGTGAACCTATTGTTGAATAACTACAGTATGTTCTGAGCTTAGTGAACTTACTGTTGAATATCTACAGTATGTTCTGAGCTTAGTGAACTTACTGTTGAATATCTACAGTATGTTCTGAGCTTATTGAATCTGCTGTTGAATAACTACAGTATGTTCTGAGCTGAGTGAAGCTACTGTTGAATAACTACAATATGTTCTGAGCTTAGTGAACTTACTGTTGAATATCTACAGTATGTTCTGAGCTTAGTGAACTTACTGTTGAATATCTACAGTATGTTCTGAGCTTATTGAATCTGCTGTTGAATAACTACAGTATGTTCTGAGCTGAGTGAAGCTACTGTTGAATAACTACAGTATGTTCTGAGCCTAGTGAACCTATTGTTGAATAACTACAGTATGTTCTGAGCTTAGTGAACTTACTGTTGAATATCTACAGTATGTTCTGAGCTTAGTGAACTTACTGTTGAATATCTACAGTATGTTCTGAGCTTAGTGAACTTACTGTTGAATAACTGCATTATGTTCTGAGCTTAGTAAACCTACTGTTGGATAACTACAGTATGTTCTGAACTTAGTGAACTTACTGTTGAATAGCTACAGTATGCTCTGAGCTTAGTAAACCTGTTGTTGAATAGCTACAGTATGCTCTGAGCTTAGTAAACCTATTGTTGAATAACTACAGTATGTTCTGAGCGTAGTGAATCTAGTGCTGAATAACTATATTATGTCCTGAGCTTCGTGAACTTACTGTTGAATAACTACAGTATGTTCTGAGCTTAGTGAACTTACTGTTGAATAACTACAGTATGTTCTCAGCTTAGTGAATCTACTGTTGAATAACTACAGTATGTTCTGAGCCTAGTGAACCTATTGTTGAATAACTACAGTATGTTCTGAGCTTAGTGAACCTACTGTTGAATAATTACAGTATGTTCTAAGCCTAGTAAACCTATTGTTGAATAATTACAGTATGTTCTGAGCTTAGTGAACTTACTGTTGAATATCTACAGTATGTTCTGAGCTTATTGAATCTGCTGTTGAATAACTACAGTATGTTCTGAGCTGAGTGAAGCTACTGTTGAATAACTACAATATGTTCTGAGCTTAGTGAACTTACTGTTGATCAACTACAGTAAGTTCTGAGCTTAGTGAATCTAGTGTTGAATAACTACAGTATGTTCTGAGCTTAGTGAACTTACTGTTGAATAACTAGAGAATGTTCTGAGCTTTGTGAACCTACTGTTGAATAACTGCATTATGTTCTGAACTTAGTAACCCTACTGTTGAATAACTGCATTATGTTCTGAGCTTAGTAAACCTACTGTTGAATAACTACAGTATGTTCTGAACTTAGTGAACTTACTGTTGAATAGCTACAGTATGTTCTGAGCTTAGTGAACTTACTGTTGAATAACTGCATTATGTTCTGAGCTTAGTAAACCTACTGTTGAATAACTACAGTATGTTCTGAACTTAGTGAACTTACTGTTGAATAGCTACAGTATGCTCTGAGCTTAGTGAACTTACTGTTGAATAACTACAGTATGTTCTCAGCTTAGTGAATCTACTGTTGAATAACTACAGTATGTTCTGAGCCTAGTGAACCTATTGTTGAATAACTACAGTATGTTCTGAGCTTAGTGAACCTACTGTTGAATAATTACAGTATGTTCTAAGCCTAGTAAACCTATTGTTGAATAATTACAGTATGTTCTGAGCTTAGTGAACCTACTGTTGAATAATTACAGTATGTTCTAAGCCTAGTAAACCTATTGTTGAATAATTACAGTATGTTCTGAGCTTAGTGAACTTACTGTTGAATATCTACAGTATGTTCTGAGCTTAGTGAACTTACTGTTGAATATCTACAGTATGTTCTGAGCTTATTGAATCTGCTGTTGAATAACTACAGTATGTTCTCAGCTTAGTGAATCTACTGTTGAATAACTACAGTATGTTCTGAGCTTAGTGAATCTACTGTTGAATAACTACAGTATGCTCTGAACTTAGTAAACCTGTTGTTGAATAGCTACAGTATGCTCTGAGCTTAGTAAACCTATTGTTGAATAACTACAGTATGTTCTGAGCGTAGTGAATCTAGTGTTGAATAACTATATTATGTTCTGAGCTTCGTGAACTTACTGTTGAATAACTACAGTATGTTCTGAGCTTAATTAACCTACTATTGAATAACTACAGTATGTTCTGAGCTGAGTGAAGCTACTGTTGAATAACTACAGTATGTTCTGAGCCTAGTGAACCTATTGTTGAATAACTACAGTATGTTCTGAGCTTAGTGAACCTACTGTTGAATAATTACAGTATGTTCTAAGCCTAGTAAACCTATTGTTGAATAATTACAGTATGTTCTGAGCTTAGTGAATCTACTGTTGAATAACTACAGTATGCTCTGAACTTAGTAAACCTGTTGTTGAATAGCTACAGTATGCTCTGAGCTTAGTAAACCTATTGTTGAATAACTACAGTATGTTCTGAGCGTAGTGAATCTAGTGTTGAATAACTATATTATGTTCTGAGCTTTGTGAACTTACTGTTGAATAACTACAGTATGTTCTGAGCTTAATTAACCTACTATTGAATAACTACAGTATGTTCTGAGCTTAGTGAACTTACTGTTGAATATCTACAGTATGTTCTGAGCTTATTGAATCTGCTGTTGAATAACTACAGTATGTTCTGAGCTGAGTGAAGCTACTGTTGAATAACTACAATATGTTCTGAGCTTAGTGAACTTACTGTTGATCAACTACAGTATGTTCTGAGCTTAGGGAATCTAGTGTTGAATAACTACAGTATGTTCTGAGCTTAGTGAACTTACTGTTGAATAACTAGAGAATGTTCTGAGCTTTGTGAACCTACTGTTGAATAACTGCATTATGTTCTGAACTTAGTAACCCTACTGTTGAATAACTGCATTATGTTCTGAGCTTAGTAAACCTACTGTTGAATAACTACAGTATGTTCTGAACTTAGTGAACTTACTGTTGAATAGCTACAGTATGTTCTGAGCTTAGTGAACTTACTGTTGAATAACTGCATTATGTTCTGAGCTTAGTAAACCTACTGTTGAATAACTACAGTATGTTCTGAACTTAGTGAACTTACTGTTGAATAGCTACAGTACGCTCTGAGCTTAGTAAACCTGTTGTTGAATAGCTACAGTATGCTCTGAGCTTAGTAAACCTATTGTTGAATAACTACAGTATGTTCTGAGCGTAGTGAATCTAGTGCTGAATAACTATATTATGTTCTGAGCTTCGTGAACTTACTGTTGAATAACTACAGTATGTTCTGAGCTTAGTGAACTTACTGTTGAATAACTACAGTATGTTCTCAGCTTAGTGAATCTACTGTTGAATAACTACAGTATGTTCTGAGCTTAATGAATCTACTATTGAATAACTACAGTATGCTCTGAGCTTAGTAAACCTGTTGTTGAATAGCTACAGTATGCTCTGAGCTTAGTAAACCTATTGTTGAATAACTACAGTATGTTCTGAGCGTAGTGAATCTAGTGTTGAATAACTATATTATGTTCTGAGCTTCGTGAACTTACTGTTGAATAACTACAGTATGTTCTGAGCTTAATTAACCTACTATTGAATAACTACAGTATGTTCTGAGCTGAGTGAAGCTACTGTTGAATAACTACAATATGTTCTGAGCCTAGTGAACCTATTGTTGAATAACTACAGTATGTTCTGAGCTTAGTGAACCTACTGTTGAATAATTGCAGTATGTTCTAAGCCTAGTAAACCTATTGTTGAATAATTACAGTATGTTCTGAACTTAGTGAACCTACTGTTGAATAACTACAGTATGTTCTGAGCTTAGTGAACCTATTGTTGAATAATTACAATATGTTCTGACCTTAGTGAACCTACTGTTGAATAACTACAGTATGTTCTAAGCCTAGTAAACATATTGTTGAATAACTACAGTATGTTCTGAGCTTAGTGAACCTACTGTTGAATAACTACAGTATGTTCTGAGCTTAGTGAACCTATTGTTGAATGACTACAATATGTTCTGAAAGTAGGTTTAGTGATATTAATGACAAATGAGTACAATATTATTTGTAATTAACATTAGTTCTACATGTGAAAGCTCACTTTTGCTTGTTAGAAGTTGCAAGGTTTAAAAAGTAGGTGACATACGGTTTTTCAACGTAAGGTTTGTTAAAATTAATGTTTACTGTTCATCATTTAGATACGAACAGAGTACATAAATGACATGTACATTTTTTTTTTTCTAGGAGGGGCGGAAGGGCGTGCTTACAGTGTGAATATAACGAGAACAGGTGTGGAAGCGCGTGAAGCTGACAGAAGAAAATAATCAAAACCTGTGTCCTTAGTGTGAGATAAAACCACTGTTTATCTTTCATTATCACATCAACAAGGCTTAACCAAGCAAACTTCGTATAAAGCCAGAGCAAATAATACTTTGTTACCGGTGTCACGAGGGTGCGCTAATTTTTTTATGTCCCTAGATTGTGACACAAAAATAAGTTTACTAATAAGATAATAGTTTTTAGACTTTTGTACTGAGGAGAGGTTTAGAAATTCATTCTAAATGACGGACAAGACGCATGAATGCGTAGGAGTTTTATAAGTGTTGTATACATACCTTATGTTTACCCACTGACCTCAGTGAGGGAACATGACAGACATGGTTGGTTTTCGGGCTTGGATTGCTTTTTTAAGAGTTTCAGTTTTATGTTACCTAACCGTTTCGGTTCACTCAGTCGATGCCAATTATGATGAGGAGAAAGAAATATTTGAAGGCTTTCTGAAAGACCTCACTGAAAACCAGGCAAAATGGAAGAAACTTATGAATTCGATTCCTGAAATTCATGGGGCCATATTCGCTGTAGAAAACATTCATAATGCTGCGTATAGAAACCTATTGGAAAGTGGAACTGGAGACAAGATAGATGTCGTACAACTCTCTAAGCTGAAGCGAAATTCAGAAAATTTGTCTCCTGATGTAAGAAACTCATCTGCTGTGAGTAACTGCCAGCGAGACATCACATTTGTATTTTCAAGTGTCGGAGTAAAGCTTGGTGATTGGCCGTCACAGAGTAAGTTATTTAAATACATATGGTTTGTGTAACGTACAGGACAATAACTGGGTATTAAAACTGTTAGTTAGATATACGGGTTGACCGTGTTATCTGAATATTAAAACTCTTAACTAAAAATACAGATTCCTGTATTAAACCTTTTAACTAGATAGACAGTTTACCATATTACTCGGATAATTACAACTGTTAGCAACATAAATATCTGACCGCATTACCTGCATATTAAACTAGTAACGAGTGTATAGGTTACCATAATACCTGGATATTAAACTAGTAACGAGTGTAGTATAGGTTACCATAATACCTGGATATTAAACTGGTAACGAGTGTATAGGTTACCATAATACCTGGATATTAAACTAGTAACGAGTGTATAGGTTACCATAATACCTGGATATTAAACTGGTAACGAGTGTATAGGTTACCATAATACCTGGATATTAAACTGGTAACGAGTGTATAGGTTACCATAATACCTGGATATTAAACTAGTAACGAGTGTATAGGTTACCATAATACCTGGATATTAAACTAGTAACGAGTGTAGTATAAGTTACCATAATACCTGGATATTAAACTAGTAACGAGTGTATAGGTTACCATAATACCTGGATATTAAACTGGTAACGAGTGTATAGGTTACCATAATACCTGGATATTAAACTAGTAACGAGTGTATAGGTTACCATAATACCTAGATATTAAACTAGTAACGAGTGTATAGGTTACCATAATACCTGGATATTAAACTAGTAACGAGTGTATAGGTTACCATAATACCTGGATATTAAACTGGTAACGAGTGTATAGGTTACCATAATACCTGGATATTAAACTAGTAACGAGTGTATAGGTTACCATAATACCTGGATATTAAACTGGTAACGAGTGTATAGGTTACCATAATACCTGGATATTAAACTAGTAACGAGTGTATAGGTTACCATAATACCTGGATATTAAACTAGTAACGAGTGTATAGGTTACCATAATACCTGGATATTAAACTAGTAACGAGTGTATAGGTTACCATAATACCTGGATATTAAACTAGTAACGAGTGTATAGGTTACCATAATACCTGGATATTAAACTAGTAACGAGTGTATAGGTTACCATAATACCTGGATATTAAACTAGTAACGAGTGTATAGGTTACCATAATACCTGGATATTAAACTAGTAACGAGTGTAGTATAGGTTACCATAATACCTGGATATTAAACTAGTAACGAGTGTATAGATTACCATAATACCTGGATATTAAACTAGTAACGAGTGTATAGGTTACCATAATACGTGGATATTAACTTTCAACTTGTTTTTCAGTGTGAAAATTCTGATTTAGACTTTTGATCACAAAGTGAAAAACCAAAACCATCTTTAATCTCCAGATAAGTTAGAAGCTTCTAATATCTGTCGGTTTCATCAGGGCTACTTGTACACAGTTATTTTACCGAAGTGGCAAAACTTCGACAAATATAAAACGTTTCTTACTTACCTAATACCTGATTAAATGTCTGTTGTTGTTTTTTATCCTTAACTTGCATATATATTATATACTCTACAGAACTTTAAGAAACGAAACATAAAATTTAATAAATACGATTAAAACTGTGTATAGTACGTAATACCGTAATATTTTTTTCAATCGAGATGTTTTCCAACATTACTTTATATTAGTTAATGTTTTTATTAATACAGGGCTGTAGTAACCATACTAGATAGAGTTATTATTTGTTAAAATACTTTTAACTTCGCAATCAGTCCAGATATAACGGATAATCAAAAGTTTATTTTCTTATCTTGAATCCTCAGAGTTTACTTGTGACATAATTATAAATGTCTGATAACATTGTAGTTGACTAGAAGTGTCTGATAACATTATAATGAAAATGTTTTGTTAATCAGATTATTTCCTATTATTAACTTGAGTTCAGCCTTGTACCAGGGTCAAAGACGTTATGTCTGCCAGTGGGGTAACTTGCAAGTGAAACACTGGGAAGTCAGTTTCTTGTAGGATGGTTATATGCAGATGTAGTTTAACATAATGAACAGGCTGTCAACCGATTTTCACCATCACGTGATTTTATCTCTTCCTGTACTCAGGAACTCTGTCACGGATCCTTTATTAAACGATTTTTGAGAAATCTACAGCATCAACTGCTAGACGACATTAAAAATTATCCCAGCTACTTATCTTACAGATACTTAGATGGCGTTGTTGTAGCAATGAACACTTTTATTTAAACTGCAAATATGTAACAGAGATAGAAGATTGGAAGATTCTATAATTTTTACTATTTAACGGTAGAATCAGAATGTAAAAATGAAAGAGCGAGTTTTACATTACCACATTACCACCCGTAGTAGGTCTTTCAGACTTACATATATAATGTGTACAACATCTTTAAGTCATCTGAGTGGACTTAGACTTACATATATAATGTGTACAACATCTTTCAGTCATCTGAGTGGACTCAGACTTACATATATAATGTGTACAACATCTTTCAGTCATCTGAGTGGACTCAGACTTACATATATAATGTGTACAACATCTTTCAGTCATCTGAGTGGACTCAGACTTACATATATAATGTGTACAACATCTTTCACTCATCTGAGTGGATTCAGACTTACATATATAATGTGTGACAACATCTTTCAGTCATCTGAGTGGACTCAGACTTACATATATAATGTGTACAACATCTTTCAGTCATCTGAGTGAACTCAGACTTACATATATAATGTGTACAACATCTTTCACTCATCTGAGTGGATTCAGACTTACATATATAATGTGTACAACATCTTTCAGTCATCTGAGTGGAGGGGGTGTCGATAATTAATAAAAATAAATGAAACAAAAGTTTTATTGTTGTTGTTAATCACATGGAAAGTTTTATTATTGTTGTTAAGCACATGAAAAGTTTTATTATTGTTGTTAAACACGTGGATAGTTTTCTTATTGTTGTTAAGCACATGGAAAGTTTTATTGTTGTTGTTAATCACATGGAAAGTTTTATTGTTGTTGTTAATCATATGGAAAGTTTTATTATTGTTGTTAATCATATGGATACACGATGGCCGGTCTCTGTTTTCTTTACTGCGGGCGTCAACACTCGATGTTATAAGTCCTCCAGTTTGTCACTAAGCCATCGGGACAAAGATTAGAGGTATTGAAAGACAATTCAAGCTGGAAAGTGAAATAAGAACTTAAGTAGAGTGAATCTGACAGTCAAGTATTTGGTTCATGGTAAAGTGTCGAAACTTGACAGTGCAGATATGTGGTTCGAGATTTTTTAAACATACAACAGTAAAATCAACGTACATACGTTACTTTGGACGAGAAACTCGTTTCAAGTAAAAATAGATCTCAGGACGGCTGGTACAGGTATTAACACTTACTAATAAAGCAGTTTCGACCTTACTAGTTTCACTTGAAGATGACCTAGAAAGGTCAAAACGTTTTTCTCTGCTTATCAGTGAAAGTATTAACACCCGTACCAACCATCCTGAGATACAACGTGCATGCATTGTTATCAGAATGAGTGCGATCTAGGACACTAGGTAGTCATGACTATTAAAACGAGTACAATTGACGACACTAAGTAGTCATGATTATCAAAATGAGTACAATTGATGACACTAAGTAGTCATGACTATTAAAATGAGTACAATTGACGACACTAAGTAGTCATGACTATCAAAATGAGTACAATTGATGAGACCAAGTAGTCATGACTATCAAAATGAGTTTAATTGACGACACTAAGTAGTTATGACTATCAAAATGAGTACAATTGACGACACTAAGTAGTTATGACTATCAAAATGAGTACAATTGACGACACTAAGTAGTCATGACTATCAAAATGAGTTTAATTGACGACACTAGGTAGTCATGACTATCAAAATGAGTACAATTGACGACACTAAGTAGTCATGACTATCAAAATGAGTACAATTGATGACACTAAGTAGTCATGACTATCAAAATGAGTTTAATTGACGACACTAAGTAGTCATGACTATCAAAACGAGTACAATTGACGACACTAAGTAGTCATGACTATCAAAATGAGTACAATTGACAACACTAAGTAGTCATGACTATCAAAATGAGTTTAATTGACGACACTAAGTAGTCATGACTATCAAAATGAGTATAATTGACGACACTAGGTAGTCATGACTATCAAAATGAGTACAATTGATGACACTAAGTCATGACAATCAAAATAAGTACAACTGAGTTGCTCCAACGCTAGTAAGAACATGAAGCAACTGTAAAAGTCTACAGTGTCTTTACTCATTTCTTACTGTGTTCAAACATCTCGGTTTTAAAGTTTTATCTGTCTGTTACAAAATAAATATTTGTAACGTAAAGAAATGAAAGAGTTGTTTTTGATGATCTAACTCTATTGTTATAACTAATTATTATCTTCCTAAGATTACACAATCTTTCTTATCAGTGATAGACTCGTTCGGGAAGCCACAAAGCGGTATTTTCAGAGGAGCTCTCGTGTGGCCTGGAAAATTTCGACAATGTGTTAACGTCAAGATACCTGACCAACAAATCGATAACGTTACTACTATAAGTTTCAAGAGCCAGTATAATATGGTGGCGATGGCGATTGTACTCCATGATGGAGTAAGTGTTATTGTTTTTTAAACCAACTTGAAGTGTTTCCTATATACCAGTAACATCTGACAAATCATTTTCAGTAAACAGTAATGGCCGTCAGGACTATTGAATTACGTTACCAAAACATGACGTAAAATCAGTGACGTAATTTAACAACATATTGTGACGTCATTAGCATATCATTATCAACCACAGTCACATTCTAATAGTTAATTTAAATAATTGTTTTATCATGGAATCCAGATGTATGAAGTATACTCCATTTTACAAACTGTCCTTGGTTCATATAATTGGTTAACTTAAATACTTCAATAAACGCCACTTTCAAACATATTTTTTATTATCTGTTTGTTTGTTATTGAATTTCACTCAAAGCTACACAAGGGATATCTGCACTAGCTCTCCATAATTTAGCAGTGTAAGACTAGTGGAAAGCCAACTAGTCATCACCACCCACCGCCAACTCTTGGGTTACTCTTTTATCAACGAATAGTGAGATTGGCCGTACATTATAATGCTTCCACGGCTGAAAATGCAATCATATTTGGTGTGATGGGGATTCGAACCCGTGACTCTCAGATTACAAGTCGAAAGCCCAAGCCATCCAGTTATGTCGGTCCATAATTTAGAAATATGCGTCAAAAATTAATTATAAAACAGTGGAAGAGTACACAGGTTTATGCATTTTATACACTAGAAATACGTAATGTAACAAAACTAGATTAAGTTTACTATTTCTAGTTGTGGCTTTTAGAATAAAGCACACCCTGATGAACAAACATCTGTGTACAAAACGACTCCAGACATAACAGTTTAAATGATTTGAAGACGTAACAACTATAATAAATAAGTGTTGAAAATAACAAAATGACCAAAGAATGTTAAAATATAGAAATATTTTAAAGATTAGTTAAGATAAGAAAATGACATTTGAATGATATAGTTAACATTAAGATATAGTTTTGAAAATGCAATGATCTCCAAGATTCAGTGTCACAATTTACAAATATATGATGGATGTTGTAGTAACAAGACAACAAGTAAACACTAGCTGTAGGTTTGTGTGGAGTTAAATCTCCCTAGTATGATGGATGTTATAGTAACAAGACAACAAGTAAACATTAGCTGTGGATTTGTGTGGAGTTAAATCTCCCTAGTATCATGGATGTTATAATAACAAAACAACAAGTAAACACTAGCTGTGGATTTGTATGGAGTTAAATCTCCTTTGTATGATGGATGACACAGTAACAAGACAACAAGTAAACACTAGCTGTGGATTTGTATGGAGTTAAATCTCCCTTGTATGATGGATGTTATAGTAACAAGACAACAAGTAAACATTAGCTGTAGGTTTGTGTGGAGTTAAATCTCCCTTGTATTATGGATGTTATAGTAACCAGACAAAAAGTAAACACTAGCAGTGGGTTTGTGTGGAGTTAAATCTCCCTTGTATGATGAATGTTATAGTAACAAGACAACAAGTAAACATTAGCTGTAGGTTTGTGTGGAGTTAAATCTCCCTTGTATGATGGATGTTATAGTATCAAGACAACAAGTAAACACTAGCTCTAGGTTTGTGTGGAGTGAAATGTTCCTTGTATGATGGATGTTATAGTAACAACAGAAATTATTTGCTTTGTCGTATAGATAAACCACTTTGGTCCAAGTGACTGAGTTAATCTTGCAGGGAACAAAAAAGTAAAATACTTTAAAACATTAGTGTGTCCAATCGGCTCTCCATTATGATGAACATGTTATCTCAGTCAAATACTTTAAAACATTAGTGTGTCCAATCAGCTCTCCATTCTGATGAACATGTTATCTCAGTCAAATACTTTAAAACATTAGTCCAATCGGCTCTCCATTCTGATGAACATGTTATCTCAGTCAAATGCTTTAAAACATTAGTGTGTCCAATCAGCTCTCCATTCTGATGAACACGTTATCTTATACATTTTAAAGTGAAAACACAGCATCCAGTTTTTCTGCACGTGAGGTTACAAAGAACCTACTCTAGCTTGACTTATAAAACCTTCTTACTGTTTGGTTATACAGCTGTTTTCAGGATCACAACCGCTGAGACTCAAGGATAAACATACAAATGAATCTGTACATTTTAAAGGTCACGTGTCCTTATGTTTTTATTATAATAAAACGTGTTTTTCGTTTTGCTGTGGAGTTCACACGACCATACTTGTGTTTCCCAGGTGTTCAGTCTTGGGACTGAATGTGTTTAACATCTGTAGAAACTTTAAAATGTCAAGGTTGTTTTATGAATGTCTATTTAAGCGTTAAAACTTCTAACTGTGACTTCCTGGAAGACTTCAGGTTTTATTTTGTATGCTAGATATGGGAACCGTTTAAAACTCGATACAGTGTGGAGAGGATTGTTGTGATTTGTTCCCAGTACAAAGATGTATGGCACGAGCCCGGCATGGTTAGGGGGAGCTCGACTTGTAATCTTAAGGTCGCGGATTTGAATCCCTGTCACACCAAACATGTTCGTCTTTTTAGCCGTGGCGATAAATCCCACTATTCTTTGGTAAAAGAGTAGTCCAAGAGTTGGTTGTGGGTGGTGATGACTAGTTTCCCTCTTGTCTTACACTGAAAAATTATGGACGGCTAGCGCTGATAGCTCTCGTGCAGCCTTGCGGAAAATTAAAATTAAATTTACGATACCTATTCTGCAGCTTTGTAAGGAAAGTCCAATCTTTATCTGCGTGTGCTAAACGTTGGATCAAGAGATCCTCTGGGATTTACATCAAGATAAGGATCCATGTCGATACTTATCTTTTAAATTGTTGAAACAATCTCACGTAAAAATGTGATTTGTCTTTTTATTATAAATAAAACTGAAGATAATGGCGACAGACATTCGTTCTGTTAATCTCAAGCTCTTTGTTTAATAATATTTATTGATTTATCTTTAAATCCTAATGTGTCAATCGATGCGATTTTGTGTCATGCAACGAATAAAATTGTCGAAGTGCGGAGGATCGGGTGTGTCGCACTGTGGATTCATGGTTTACTTTCGTTGTCGAAAGAAAAGAAAAACTAATTACGCTTCGTACTTTGGAGCCATTGGTCACCATGAACGTAAAGCTGAAATCCTACTATTAGATAAGAGCAGCCCCAGAATTGGCAGAGGTTTATTATCTATCTGCTCCATTAGATCAAAATTAAGGATAGGTAAAACCCAAATCTCAACCAGATAGAGCACGGTTGTAGTCAAGTATGCATAGCTCCTAAAATGTGACACTTATATACCACTTACATACCCTCTTCAGTACTTCAGTGGGTGTTGTTTCTATTAATTTCGTGTAGCTGTTGAAAAACGTATTATAAACTTTAGTATGTTTTTTATAAAAATGAAACCAAATAAACAGGAGACATGCATAAGTCCTTGTTGTGACACAGTGAAATAAACTCCAAATATTGTAATTTTGTGACGTAACAGCGTTCTGGCTAGATTATATACTTCTAACTAAAATATAATGATTCCGTGTGGTGTCAGGAAATCAGTTGGAATATGAGCTAGAATGTTATTTTGTGAACTTACAAACTGTCCATTCACTACACAAACATATGTACAATTAAATAATTCAATTACTATTTCTGAAATTACTTTCCTACCCAGAGATATAGGGTACAATTAATTTAGGATATATGCTGGAGGAACTCCATGAGAACGTGTTACATATCTGTTGTTTATTGTTTTTCAGAGGTATCTATATGTGAGTATGGGTATCTGCACTCCAGATTCGTGTACCACAGAGGAACTGAAACATATTCTGTCAACGAGTAACTTAATTATAGGTGAGACATCTTAAACTTTAACTATCCACTGACGTAAGGTTATTTACTGGTTAGGGTAGGTTATTTACTGGTACTGTCAGTAAATATGTGTGTTTTCTTATACCTAAGCCACATCGGGATATCTGCTGTATCACTGAGGGGAATCGAACACTTGATTTTAGCGTTGTAAATCCGAAGACTTACCGTTGTCCCAACGTGGGACCTGTCACTGAATACATAAACATTAAATTATTTATTATTACACTCAGTAAATAAAGAAATGTTAAATTATTTATTATACTTTCATTAAATAAACAAACGTCCCATTCAAAGCTAGACTGTTATTAGAGAAAATATGAGTTATTGTTTCGTGAAGCTGTCGAAGCTTGTTAATTATATCGTTTGATTTGATGTTCACTGACTTTCTATTTGATAAAAACAAATATACTCTTCAAAAAAAGAAACGCAAAAGGGATATTTTTGTTATTTTAAAGAGAAATATATGTAATAACGTTACAAGCTCAGAGTATGTGATGTTACACGTGTTAAGGCACTGATTGTCAGACCATAATGACAATAAAAGTTGTACACATTGAAAACGGAGGAAAACGTCGGATTTTTCGCCAAAACGCATGCGTGTCCAATAAATTTGTTTGAGAGATCTGCATGTTCTGCAAGTGCAACATGTGCAAAATCCCTATAAAAGTGACGGGTTCTCGGTTTCCATAGCTCAGTGTTAAGCCAGCGACACGCAATACAGTTACGCCAAGACTGACTGAAGCACAACGCAACAACGCCATTGGTCGTTTGGAAGTAGGCGAATCTCGATCAGATGTTGCCAGAGCTGTGAATGTCCACCCAAGTACCATCACAAGGCTATGGAATCGTAACCACCAACATGGATCAACTCGTGACCGTCCACGATCTGGCAGACCTCGTGTGACCACGCCCGCACAAGATCGCAACATCCGGCTACGTCACCTTCGAGATAGGACCATCACTGCGACGTCTACTGCCTCAACCATACCAGGGCTGCGTAGGATTTCCGATCAGACCGTACGCAACCGTCTACGAGATTCTTAGGCCCCATGTGCAACCCATCATGGTGAACGTCAACGACGTTTTTTAACATGACAACGCCCGTCCTCACACAGCCCGACTCACCACTGTCTTCTTGAGACACCACAACATCAATGTTCTTCCCTGGCCCTCCAGATCACAGGTTTAAACCCCATCGAACATCTTTGAGACGAATTGGACCGACGTCTGCGACGGCGACAACCTCAACCGCAGACTCTACCTCAGCTTGCAGCAGATTTGCAGGCTGAGTGGACAGCCATTCCACAGGGTGTGATTCGTCATTTCATCGCTTCCATGGGCAGGAGATGCCAAGCAGTTATTGATGCTCACGGGGGGCATACTCGTTATTGACGTTGAATGACGTTAAACTTCAACGAGTGAGCGTGGACTTCGCCTTTGCAGACTTTGAATGTTCAGCAGTGAATGTGTAAAGTTTCACACATGTCATACATAACTACCCGGAATAAACTTGTTAACAATTTGTCTCATATTTTGCGTTTCTTTTTTTGAAGAGTATATTTATGTTTATTATTCCTTTATTTAGAACACGAATTCGTCGCACGCATTATTTCACTCCTTAGGTTTCAGTTTTGGTTGATATGAAGAGTAGTTGTTTACAATGTAGTATATTTCTTCTTTAGGCATTTTTTCCCATCAACCAATGCGATTTGAGCTTGCTATTCTACCTTATAATTATAACGTCTGAATATTAACCTTGAGAAAATTAAAACCTCAAAATCAATAGGAAGTCCAAATCTCGTTTCCAGAGCCCGGTTGTCGATACCTATACTGAGGAGGGTGTAAATGACTGATCATAGAGCCTTGCACCTAATAACAACAAAGAAAATCCTCACAGTTGTTCCATCAAGCACGTTTGGCTGCGCGTGCGGTTTCCCACTCATGTGAAATCTTTCTCACTTTCGTGAAATGCAAGCGTTCTGCACGCTGGTTGGATGTTTTATTATAAGAATCATATTTGGTGATAACTACAAACTGTTTTTAGGTAGTGGCTATCTCAGGAGTGGGATTCACACACCATTAAATATACGTAATTTATCACAAGTTAGAACAATACAGGTGTTAATGAATCCAATAATACAGTTCAGATCCTTTGATAAACAGTTCTTATGATATTATATGAAGCAACACAATTTTTTTAGTTTTTATAATATATAGATATAGTTCTTATAACACAATATACAATAATGTAAAACCTATTCAGTATATTGCAATATACTGAAATACGTTTCTTATGACATTGTATACAACAATATACCACAACATACGACAATACAATTCTTTTTGATATGACAACAGTCCAACTTATGGCATTGCATATAACAATATACCACAACATACAGCAATGCAATTCTTATTGATATGATAACAGTCCAACTTATGACATTGCATACAACAATATACCACAACATACAGCAATACAATTCTTATTGATATGACAACAATCCAACTTATGACATTGTATATAACAATATACCACAACATACAACAATACAATTCTTATTGACATTACAACAATCCAACTTATGACTTTGTATATAACAATATACCACAACATACAACAATACAATTCTTATTGATATGACAACAATCCAACTTATGACCTTGTATATAACAATAAACCACAACATACAACAATACAATTATTATTGATATGACAACAATCCAACTTATGACATTGTATATAACAATAAACCACAACATACAACAATACAATTATTATTGATATGACAACAATCCAACTTTTGACATTGTATATAACAATAAACCACAACATACAACAATACAATTCTTATTGACATGACAACAATCCAACTTATGACATTGTATATAACAATATACCACAACATACAACAATACAATTCTTATTGACATTACAACAATCCAACTTATGACTTTGTATATAACAATATACCACAACATACAACAATACAATTATTATTGACATGACAACAATCCAACTTATGACATTGTATATAACAATATACCACAATATACAACAATACAATTCTTATTGATATGACAACAATCCAACTTATGACATTGTATATAACAATATACCACAATATACAACAATACAATTCTTATTGACATGACAACAATCCAACTTATGACATTGTATATAACCCTATACCACAATATACAACAATACAATTCTTATTGATATGACAACAATCCAACTTATGACTTTGTATATAACAATATACCACAACATACAACAATACAATTCTTATTGATATGACAACAGTCCAACTTATACGGTGTTGATTGTTCTTTTCCAGGTCAAGTTCCTGGGCTCAAAGACGTTATTAAAGGGATTTACCCGTATGATGTGAAGCGTAAACCATTAAAGGCAACATGGGAGACGAGAGATACCGTTGTTGTGTAAGTAGTGTAAGACGAGAGATACCGTTGTTCTGTAAGACGAGAGATACAGTTGTTCTGTAAGACGAGAGATACAGTTGTTCTGTAAGACGAGAGATACTGTTGTTCTGTAAGTAGTGTGAAACGAGAGACAACGTTGTTCTGTAAGTAGTGTAAGACTAGAGATACTGTTCTTGTGTTAGACAAGAGATACTGTTGTTGTGTAAGTAGTGTAAGAGTAGAAATACTGTTGTTGTTTAAGTAGTGTAAAACTAAAGATACTGTTGTTGTGAAAGTAGTGTAAGACTAGAGATACTGTTGTTGTGTAAGTGGTATAAGAATAGAGATAATGTTGTTGTGTAAGTAGTGTAAGACTAGAGATACCGTTGTTGTGTAAGTAGTGTAAGAATAGAAATACGGTTGTTGTTTAAGTAGTGTAAAACTAGAGATACTCTTGTTGTGTAAGTAGTGTGTGACTAGAGATACTGTTGTTGTGTGAGTAGTATAAGAATAGAGATAATGTTGTTGTGTAAGTAGTGTAATACTAGAGATACCGTTGTTGTGTAACTAGTGTAAGACTAGAGATAGTGTTGTTGTGTATGTAGTGTAAAACTAGAGATACTGTTGTTGTGTAAGTAGTGTGAGACTAGAGATACCGTTCTTGTGTAAGTAGTGTAAAACTAGAGATACTTTTGTTGTGTAAGTAGTGTAAAACTAGAGATACTGTTGTTGTGTAAGTAGTGTAAGACGAGAGAAACCGTTGTTGTGTAAGTAGTGTAAGACTAGAGATACTGTTGTTGTGTAAGTATTGTAAGACTAGAGATACTGTTGTTGTGTGAGTGGTGTAAGACTAGAGATACTGTTGTTGTGTGAGTAGTGTAAGACTAGAGATACTGTTGTTGTGTGAGTATTGTAAGACTAGAGATAGTGTTGTTGTGTAAGTAGTGTAAGTATAGAGATACTGTTGTTGTGTAAGCTGTGTAAGACTAGACATACCATTGTTGTGTAAGTAGTGTAAGACGAGAGAAACCGTTGTTGTTTGAGTAGTGTAAGACTAGAGATACTCTTGTTGTGTGAGTGGTGTAAGACTAGAGATACTGCAGTTGTGTAAGTAGTGTAAGACTAGAGATACTGTTGTTGTGTAAGACGAGAGATACTGTTGTTGTGTAAGCAGTGTAAGACTAGAGATACTTTTGTTGTGTAAGTAGTGTAAGACTAGAGATACCGTTGTCGTGTGAGTAGTGTAGGACTAGAAATAATGTTGTTGTGTAAGTAATGTAAGACTAGAGATACTGTTGTTGTGTAAGTAGTGTAAGAATAGAGATACCGTTATTTTGTAAAACGACAGATACTGTTGTTGTGTATGTAGTGTAAGACTAGAGATAATGTTATTGTGTAAGTAGTGTAAGACTAGAAATACCGTTGTTGTGTAAGTAATGTAAGACTAGAGATACTGTTGTTGTGTAAGTAGTGTAAGAATAGAGATAATGTTGTTTTGTAAGTAGTGTAAGACTAGAAATACCGTTGTTGTGTAAGTAGTGTAAGACTAGAGATTCTGTTGTTGTGTAAGTAGTGTAAGACTAGAGACATCGTTCTTGTGTAAGAGTGGAGATAATGTTGTTTGTAAGTAGTGTAAGACTAGAAATACCGTTGTTGTGTAAGTAGTGTAAGACTAGAGATTCTGTTGTTGTGTAAGTAGTGTAAGACTAGAGACATCGTTCTTGTGTAAGAGTGGAGATACCGTTGTTGTGTAAGTAGTGTAAGACTAGAGTTACCGTTGTTGTGTGAGTAGTGTAAGACTAGAGATACTGTTGTTGTGTAAGTAGTGTAAGACTAGAGATACTGTTGTTGTGTAAGTAGTGTAAGGCTAGAGATACCGTTGTTGTGTAAGTAGCGTAAGACTAGAGATAATGTTGTTGTGTAAGTAGTGTAACTCTAGAGATACTGTTGTTGTGTAAGTAGTGTAAGATTAGAGATACCGTTGTTGTGTGAGTAGTGTAAGACTAGAGATACCGTTGTTGTGTAAGTAGTGTAAGACTAGAGATACTGTTGTTGTGTAAGTATTGTAAGACTAGAGATACTGTTGTTGTGTGAGTGGTGTAAGAATAGAGATATTGTTGTTGTGTATGTAGTGTAAGACGAGAGAAACCGTTGTTGTGTAAGTAGTGTAAGACTAGAGATACTGTTGTTGTGTAAGTATTGTAAGACTAGAGATACTGTTGTTGTGTGAGTGGTGTAAGAATAGAGATATTGTTGTTGTGTATGTAGTGTAAGACGAGAGAAACCGTTGTTGTGTAAGTACTGTAAGACTAGAGATACTGTTGTTGTGTAAGCTGTGTGAGACTAGAGATACTGTTGTAAGACGAGACATGCTGTTGTTGTGTAATTAGAGTTTAAAAGTAGCTTTTGAGTAACTGTCTGAAAGAACAGTTTGAAAGTCAATCAGTATTTCACAAACCCACAATTAGACATGATTATTTAGGTTTATAACACGGGGTTAAAGGTTACGTAAGTTGAAACAAACATGTCTTGATTCACTTTATTTTACAAAACATCTGCAAAGTTCACTCACGCCACCTGGATATCTCTACTTTAAACATCATCGAAGAATTAAAATACACGTAAAATCTGTCATCCGTAATATTTCTCTACTTCCTTCTGGAAAGTCGATAAACAAGGACTTTCATGTATCGGGTCATATCTTAAGTCACGCTCGAAGTTAGGTTTAGAAATAGAGAAATGATTTCAAACACTTTTAATGTTATTTAATCAATAATGTTATATTATTATTAATTACTTCCTGACAACGATTCACAAGCTTCTGAATGTCACTTCTGTAACATTCTTGTGGTTTGGAGGAAAAGAACGTAGAGAGGGTAGTTTTGACATCTTCATGTGTTACAAGCTGTTTACCATCAGGATAGTTCTGTAAACTTCACAATAGATGATAATAAGATGGGACAAAGTCTGCAGAATAATGAAGATGTGAAAGTTTTTCCCAGTCTAGATCTTCAATCTTTACAAATGTGATTCTTGTTGTATGGGACCGTGTATCATCCTGGTGTAACGTAACGCCTTTATGATTGATCAAAGCAGGCATTTTTTCTTTCAGCGCAACATTCAAACGCTCTAACTGTTGACAATAGAAGTCTGATGTAAAAGTTATATTGAGTGACAGCAACTCAAAGTGGATCACACCAACAATATTCTAACAAATGCTTAACAAGACTTTCCTAGGGTGGAGGTCCATTTTGGGTTGTGCTTTAGCCAGTTTACCCACACTGAGCTATTGTCTGCGGAACTTAACATTGTTATAATATATCCACTTTTAACATGTCCGAAAAAGGTGAGTTGCGTTCACTAGAGTGCAGAGAAGTGCAAATGTCCACTCTTTCCCTAAGGTTGGCTTCTGTCAGATCATGAAGGAACCATTTTCCAACTTTTTAAACCACCTTCCACATTTTCTTTCATAGACAGACTCCGAACCATAAACACCTTGAATGTTTCGTGTAGTTTCTACTGCACTATTACCTTTTTTAAACTCATAAAACATTATATGTCTAATGTGCTCCTCAGACACATCCATCTTCATAAGGGTGTATTTGATTAATGATCTGAAAAAGTGGAGTTGAGTTAGTTTATCTGAACATTTTTATACACGTTCTACTACACATTTTAGCCAATAACACCTTCTAAAAGGACAGAAATGATGATGCACTTTCTGTATTAAATTTTCGGACATTACTTATGGGATGACCTGATACATATAAGTACTGTTTTATGTTGACCTTATCAATGTTCATTTTAAACTACTAATTTCATATTATAAATTTCGTTATTTGACTTTATTGGAATAATAGCATTGTGATGGGGTTCTTGTCTTTTCTTACACGAGGTGTTTTGTCCCATTTACAGATAGAACTAAAACGACTCTACGGACAAGGTGGGGGAGGGCCTATTACGGTCAGTTTTTATAGGCCCCTCCCTTTTTCGTCATACGTGATTGCTGTCCAACAAGAATGAATTAAGAAAAAAAATCTGAAAATATAAAACTAAAACACAAAATATTAGGACTAGAATTCCATCACTTGAAGTCACGTGTGAGGTTAAGAAAAATTCTTCATTTATTAGCGTCTTTGATCTGAACAAACAGAATCCTTGTCACGTGAGAAAAGACGTATCGCCATATTTTGTGGATAGATGGCGCTCATACAAAACACTTCTCAGTTTCTAGATTTTCATAAATACTTCCTTAAATGAAATAACTCCTAACACATATGTTCAAGACATCGTGTATTAGTGTAGATTACTTGATTTTGACGTAAACACTTATGATTGTGTTGAAACCACCTGTTTAGGACTATTGTAAACCAATGAAAGATGAAGAGATTTATTATATGTACTTGTTCAAATGTAGGTGTATCTACTCGGGTGTCGGAGTTTTGTTGCTGGCGGGAACTCTTTTCGACGTGATCAAAAGAAAAATTTATACCAAAGCTGGAACAACTGAAACGAAAGGTGGCGCTGTTGACCTTCCTACCGTAACCGGAAACACTTCCGAGGAAAGAGAGGAAGCGTCTGTGAAAGTGAATGAAACAGGAAGAGACGTGACTGTCGTTAATGGAGGGTTAGTTGTAGATAAACGCTCAACAGGTAACAGTTAAAGGTTTATTTTACTTTCTTTGACATTTCTGTACTCACATGACATCAGCTCTAGCAAAAGAAAATTGTTGAAATTTCCAAAACTGTATTTTAGCTGTAAATTAATAAGAATTTCAAAACCACATTCTTAATGATAACTTGTCAGGCTTTCGAAACCGTATTTTTAAATCGTGAGTGGGTGGATCAGATAAAGTTGAAAAACTCTGTCTTATAAAAATTTCGCGAGTTTCTTTACGTGTTATAGACAATTCGCGAGATTCACTAGGCTTCAGTGAGTTTAAATGTCTGCGAGATAACATTAAAACAACGAATTATTTAGTCCACAGCTGCCGGATAATCGGTCTAGTTTGTTTCATTTTAACACGCTAATGTAGACCTCACGCTGTGGAACAAAACTTGACTTTCGATACCTGTGGTGGACACACAGCACAGATAACCTGTTGTGTAGCTTTGTGCTTAACAACAATCAAACAACACAACTTCGAACTTCGCGTAGTGTGAGGGACTGTTATCTCGATGACTATAGTTCGCGTTCTTTCGCTGCAAAATAACTTTCTACATTTCGGAGCCGTGGGTGAGTTATAAATGTAACAGTAAAATATCGCTATTTGATTATAGTATCGAAACTCAAACTTAGAGTTGGTTAAAACAGTTCTTATGAAACTTTACAGTACTATCAGAAACCAACAAAGAATTGTTTTAAATACACTTATAAAATATCTGGACTTTTGATTATGTCAACATGTGTCATTTTTAGTTCTTCTGCACGTGTTTCCAAACATTTACTAAATCTATTTCATCATGTATGTTAATTTTGTGTAACTTACCAGAATATCATGAATAGAAACGTTTCTCTTTCTCAATATATACGACCTGATTTAACTTAATGGTTAACCTGCGTAGTGAGTGTCCAAGGTTCGATGCTAGTGACTATAATTCTGGTTGAATTTTCAAACAATCAATCCCATTATCTGGTTAAAAGTTCGGTTAAGAATTTTAAACTTTAAAATAGTAAGTTTACTGTCCTTAATAAAGAACAGTTTTTTACACGTTTACTGTCCATAAAAAACAACAGTTTTTTACACGTTTACTGTCCATAAAAAACAACAGGTTTTTACATGTTTACTGTCCTTAAAAAACAACAGGTTTTTACACGTTTACTGTCCTAAAAATAAAACGTTTGAGAAGTTTACTGTCCTTAAGAACAAAACATTTTCAGAAGTTTACTGTCCTTAAGAACAAAACATTTTCAGAAGTTTACTGTCGTTAACAACAGAAGTTTTTTAAAAGTTTACTGCCATTAACAATAACAGTAAACTAACAAAAGTAACACCATAAAGAACCTAGTTAACTGACAAAAGTAAAACCATACACAACCTAGTAAAGTAACAAAAATAACATAATACATAACCTAGTAAACTGATAAAATCAACACAGTACATAATCTAGTAAACTGATAAAATCAACACAGTACATAACCTAGTAAACTGATAAAAATAACACCATACACAACCTAGTAAACTGATAAAATCAACACAGTACATAATCTAGTAAAGTGATAAAAATAACACCATACACAACCTAGTAAACTGATAAAATCAACACAGTACATAATCTAGTAAACTGATAAAATCAACACAGTACACAACCTAGTAAACTGATAAAATCAACACAGTACACAACCTAGTAAACTGATAAAATCAACACAGTACATAATCTTGTAAATTGACAAATATAACACAACACACAACCTAGTAAACTGATAAAAATAACACCATACACAACCTAGTAAACTGACAATATTCTGCGACTGTTTGTTAGCGTGTAACTTGCAAAAAATTTCAACTTTGACCGCCAGAAAATTTTGCGAGGTCTTGAAGTCACACTAAAAGAGTTTTATGACCTCCTGTTTTATGTATTTTATAAAGTTTATAAGTTTCACGGACATTTCAACCAATCACTTAGATAAAAGAATAAATCTTCGCTAGTTGAAATAAGAAGTTAAATGAAGAGAGTTGTTATTACTAAGGTGCGTCGCCGGGTTCGATTCACTACGGTAGTCACAGCCCGATACGTCTTTGCTACAAGAAAACACAAGCTCTGAGTTCTAATTTAGAAGACTGATGAAGTGCGTTGTGGGAGTATGTCTGTAAGAATAACAAATAAAGTTTTTTATTTCTTGATTGTTCTGTGTCACCAGCGTCTTCTACAAATAATAGTGGTATTATAACGCAAGATTTGATATCCGCGTTTCACACAGCACTTACCGCCCTGTCGAGTGACTTTGTACTTAAAAACAAACAATGTGTCAACCTCAAGTGATTTGCCTTTAATACAATATTTTGACTTCGGGAATTTTCCTTTTGTCTTTGGGAAAATCATACTATCTATTACACAATATATTTAAGGTGTCGCTAACTACCGTATGGATAACATTTACCAAAAAGTATGTTTGGGTTTTTACTTTTGTTAGGATGAAATGACGGAGGAGAAAACTAAACGTTTTTGTATTTCCCTAATCTTAAGAAGTCCCATAATTTAGAGTATGTTTATAGCGGTATTTGGGAAAATGAAATATTTAAAAACTGTTTTATGTTTAAATTTCACTCAGTTAGAACGTTTTCCTACAGACAGAGTTTTCTCTTGAGGCGAAAAGTACGGTTGTAAAAAGAATAAAGATATTTGTTACTATATTTGTTCAACTCAGGTTTCTCTATGATTTTGTTTGATCAGTACACTCTCCAGGTGGCGCTACCTACCAAGAGGAGACTTCATCAAGAAAAACAATTGCTTGTTTGTTTATTTTGGATTTCGCGCAAAGCTACTCAAGGGATATCTGCGCTAGCAGTCCCTAATTTAGCAGAGGGAAGGCAGCTAGTCATCACCACCCACCGCCAACTCTTGGACTACTCTTTTACCAACGAATAGTGGGATTGATCGTCACACATTATAACGACCGAAAGCCTGAAAGGGTGAGGACGATTGGTGCGATCGGGATTCGAACTCGCGACCCTCATAACACAAGTTGAACGTCTCAACCCACCTGGCTATGATGTGCCAGAGGAACAATTACCTGAACATCCTTAACGAGGATATCTCGCTGAGAAAAAGTTTGTTAATCACATAATAATTAAGGAACGTCTGGTGCAGGGAAAGGAAACGTCATTAAAAGAATGTCTTGTGTTGAGAAAAGATTACATAGAGAATAACTATCTTAACATAACATATAACGGTTTTTATATCACAGGTGCTATCTTAACATCACATATAACGGATTTTATATCACAGGTGCTATCTTAACATCACATATAACGGATTTTATATCGTAGCTGCTGTCTTAACATCACATATAACGGATTTTATATCGTAGCTGCTGTCTTAACATCACATATAACGGTTTTTATATCACAGGTGCTGTCTTAACATCACATATAACGGTTTTTATATCACAGGTGCTGTCTTAACATCACATATAACGGATTTTATATCACAGGTGCCATCTTAACATCACATACAACGGTTTTTATATCGTAGGTGCTATCTTAACATCACATATAACGGTTTTTATATCGTAGGTGCTATCTTAACATCACATATAACGGTTTTTATATCGTAGGTGCTATCTTAACATTACATATAACGCATTTTATACCACAGGTGCTATTTTAACATCACATATAACGGTTTTTATATCACAGGTGCTGTCTTAACATCACATATAACGGTTTTTATATCACAGGTGCTGTCTTAACATCACATATAACGGTTTTTATATCGTAGGTGCTACCTTAACATCACATATAACGGTTTTTATATCACAGGTGTCATCGGGAAGTTTCTCCTCTGTTTCTCACTTTATACTAATGGTCAGAAGATTTTGGACACTACATCTACCAAAGGCCAACTGGAATGTGTACATGGCATCAGGTTTATAACAATGTCATGGATCATCCTCGGACACACTTACTACTTTGCAATTACCGTAGTAGGTGAGTCTGAAACGAGAAACGCTATACATTGTTTTGTGGAAAGCTTTCCTGTTTTCTCTGATATCATCCTGCTCTGCTAAATATTTAAACTGTAACATCAACTTTAGCCTAACATTTATCAAGATTATAAGGGAAAATAAAGAAATATTTTCCAGAAAAGCAATAAAAAACATTGAAAAACACGTTCATACTTAAACAGACATTTTAAACAGAAAATTATGACGTTGTTTTAACTGTCAAGAAATTACTTTGGATATCATATAGTTGTTTAAGATAAATTATATCACCTTCACTCACGTTTAAAATTCTTTTTTGTTCGTTTCCAGATAACGTTATCGATATGTTAGAAGACGCAGATAACTTCGCCTTTCAGGCCATATCTAAAGGATCATTTGGTGTAGATACGTATTTCCTTCTGAGGTAAAACCTTCTGTGATGTACTCCACACATTGTATTGTATTTGGTATATGAACATCCAGTTTAACATGTTACTGGCACTCTTTATTTAAGTCCTGTGTTTTTTCGCTTTGTTCGTCCAAGATATATCTAGTTTAAAAATCTGTTTGTAGACCAAGAAACGTTATGCGTTTCACCTGTTGATGTCTGTTAAGTTCACAGACTTACAACTCTGGATTCGGGTTCCTTACGAAAACAGAGAGTAAATATAATATTTCGTTCTGATAAACATTTACACCATTCAACTTACACGGTTGGTTTCACAATTATTATAATAATACACCTGCTTTAACAGTTATTATAATAATACACCTGCTTTAACAGTTATTATTATAATACAACTGCTTTAACAGTTATTACTTTAATACACCAGTTTTCAAGGTTATTACTATAATACACCTGTTGTGACAGTTATTATTATAATACACATGTTTTGACAATTATTACTTTAATAAAACTGTTTTAACAGTTATTACTATAATACACCAGTTTTGACAGTTATTACTATAATACACCAGTTTTGACAGTTATTACTTTAATAAAACTGTTTTAACAGTTATTACTATAATACACCAGTTTTGACAGTTATTATTATGATACACCAGTTTTGACAATTATTATTACACTACACCTGTTTTAACTATTATTATTACACTATACCTATTTTAACAGTTATTATTACACTACATCTGTTTTAACAGTTATTATTTCACTAAACCTGTTTTAGCCTGTTTAGCAGTAATTATTACACTACAGCTATTTTAGCCTGTTTTAACAGTTATTATTACACTGCACCTGTTTTACAGTTATTATTACACTACACCTGTTTTACAGTTATTATTACACTACACCTATTTCAACAGTTATTATTACATTACATCTATTTTAAGTTATTATTACACTACAACTGTTTTAACAGTTATTATTACACTACACCTGTTTTAACAGTTATTATTACACTGCACCTGTTTTACAGTTATTATTACACTACACCTATTTCAACAGTTATTATTACATTACATCTATTTTAAGTTATTATTACACTACAACTGTTTTAACAGTTATTATTACACTACACCTGTTTTAAGTTATTATTACACTAAACCTGTTTTAACAGTTATTATTACACTACATCTATTTTAAGTTATTATTACACTACAACTGTTTTAACAGTTATTATTACACTACACCTATTTCAACAGTTATTATTACATTACATCTATTTTAAGTTATTATTACACTACAACTGTTTTAACAGTTATTATTACACTACACCTATTTCAACAGTTATTATTACATTACATTACATCTATTTTAAGTTATTATTACACTGCACCTGTTTTACAGTTATTATTACACTACACCTATTTCAACAGTTATTATTACATTACATCTATTTTAAGTTATTATTACACTACACCTGTTTTAAGTTATTATTACACTAAACCTGTTTTAACAGTTATTATTACACTACATCTATTTTAAGTTATTATTACACTACAACTGTTTTAACAGTTATTATTACACTACACCTATTTCAACAGTTATTATTACATTACATCTATTTTAAGTTATTATTACACTACAACTGTTTTAACAGTTATTATTACACTACACCTATTTCAACAGTTATTATTACATTACATTACATCTATTTTAAGTTATTATTACACTGCACCTGTTTTACAGTTATTATTACACTACACCTATTTCAACAGTTATTATTACATTACATCTATTTTAAGTTATTATTACACTACAACTGTTTTAACAGTTATTATTACACTACACCTGTTTTAAGTTATTATTACACTAAACCTGTTTTAACAGTTATTATTACACTACATCTATTTTAAGTTATTATTACACTACAACTGTTTTAACAGTTATTATTACACTACACCTATTTCAACAGTTATTATTACATTACATCTATTTTAAGTTATTATTACACTACAACTGTTTTAACAGTTATTATTACACTACACCTATTTCAACAGTTATTATTACATTACATTACATCTATTTTAAGTTATTATTACACTGCACCTGTTTTACAGTTATTATTACACTACACCTATTTCAACAGTTATTATTACATTACATCTATTTTAAGTTATTATTACACTACAACTGTTTTAACAGTTATTATTACACTACACCTATTTCAACAGTTATTATTACACTGCACCTGTTTTACAGTTATTATTACACTACACCTATTTCAACAGTTATTATTACATTACATCTATTTTAAGTTATTATTACACTACACCTATTTCAACAGTTATTATTATATTACACTTGTTTTAACAGTTATTATTACACTACATCTGTTTTAACAGTTATTATTTCACTAAACCTGTTTTAGCCTGTTTAGCAGTAATTATTACACTACAGCTATTTTAGCCTGTTTTAACAGTAATTATTACACTACACCTATTTTAACCTGTTTTAAGTTATTATTACACTGCACCTGTTTTACAGTTATTATTACACTACACCTGTTTTAACAGTTATTATTACATTACATCTATTTTAAGTTATTATTACACTACAACTGTTTTAACAGTTATTATTACACTACACCTGTTTTAACAGTTATTATTACACTACACCTGTTTTAACAGTTATTATTACACTACACCTGTTTTAACAGTTATTATTACACATTTTTTTAAGTTATTATTACACTACACCTGTTTTAACAGTTATTATTACACTAAACCTGTTTTAACAGTTATTACACCTGTTTTAACAGTTATTACACTTTGTTTTATTACACTACAGTTATTATTACACTACAACTGTTTTAACAGTTATTATTACACTACACCTGTTTTAACAGTTATTATTACACTACATTTGTTTTAAGTTATTATTACACTACAACTGTTTTAACAGTTATTATTACACTACACCTGTTTTAACAGTTATTATTACACTACACTTGTTCTAATAGTTATTATTACACTACACTTGTTTTAACAGTTATTATTACACTACACTTGTTTTAACAGTTATTATTACACTACACCTGTTTTAACAGTTATTATTACACTACACCTGTTTTAACAGTTATTATTACACTACACCTGTTTTAACAGTTATTATTACACTAAACCTGTTTTAACAGTTATTATTACACTACATTTGTTTTAAGTTATTATTACACTACAACTGTTTTAACAGTTATTATTACACTACACCTGTTTTAACAGTTATTATTACACTACATTTGTTTTAAGTTATTATTACACTACACTTGTTCTAACAGTTATTATTACACTACACCTGTTTTAACAGTTATTATTACACTACATTTGTTTTAAGTTATTATTACACTACACCTGTTTTAACAGTTATTATTACACTACACCTGTTTTAACAGTTATTATTACACTACACTTGTTTTAACAGTTATTATTACACTACACTTGTTCTAACAGTTATTATTACACTACACTTGTTTTAACAGTTATTATTACACTACACTTGTTCTAACAGTTATTATTACACTACACTTGTTCTAACAGTTATTATTACACTACATTTTAACAGTTATTATTACACTACACCTATTTTAAGTTATTATTACACTACACCTGTTTTAACAGTTATTATTACACTACACCTGTTTTAACATTTATTATTACACTACACCTGTTTTAAGTTATTATTGCAGTACACCTATTTTAACAATTATTACACTACACTTGTTTTAAGTTATTATTACACTACACCCGTTTTAACAGTTATTATTACACTACACTACATTTTAACAGTTATTATTACACTACACTTGTTTTAACAGGTATTATTACACTACACCTGTTTTAACAGTTATTATTACACTAAACCTGTTTTAACAGTTATTATTACACTGCACGTGTTTTAACAGGTATTATTACACTACACTTGTTTTAACAGGTTTATCATAATCATTTACTCGATTTGGTGATTATTTGTGTTTTGTGCAAAAAGTAATGATTACGTCACACGTGTTTCTACCTAGTGGGCTTCTTCTGAGTTATCTCTTCTTCAAGCAGTCTCCACGACCTAGAGGCGTTTACGGATGGATCTATTTCTATGTCCACCGGTTTTGGAGGTAAGGGACTTGGCGTGTTTTGTTTTTTTTCAGATATGTAAATAAATATTCCACGTATTTTAGGAAAATAGCTTGCATTAGTAAATTACATTTATTCGTCTGTTTCTCGAAAACTAAAATCACTCAGTTGTGTAACTGAAACAATCAGCCAATGAAAACTGTTCACGAGAGTATTTGAAATTGATAACGGATGGTATTCTGATATTAAATTAGTAAAATCTTTATCTAGCGATAATATGACCATATCTATGTTGAAGCTAATCAGATAAAGTTTACACACTGATGTAAGACCGCAATACATTTACTTTAAATAACGAGAAAAGTGGCCTTATTACACACTAATGTAATGTCTCAATAAATCTCTTATATATGTTATATAAACGCCATTAAAATAGTCAGAATGACTTCATTTATTTTCTAAAGTTTTTGTAAATGGACACATAGAATAACTTTAACTTCACCTGATCAACTAAACTTAAAGAGACCAGTTGTTTTCTGTAATCGAATAATTTGTTTTATTTCATTATTTCAGGTTAACTCCTGTTTACATGATAATTATAGGTTACGAAGCAAGTCTGTGGCGCCACCTAGGGTCAGGACCATTCTGGCCTTACGAAAATGGTGTTACTGGGAAGAATTGCAGAGATTCGTGGTGGTTTAATATTCTATACATTAACAACTTTAAAAGGGAGAAAGAAATGGCGAGTAATGTTTATTAATGAAGGGAATAATGAATATTTTTCCTGCACTTGGTGACAGATAATTAGCAGTTATTGTTGAGTTGTGAAACTAAATCTAACTTGAATCTAAGCCTAATTTGTGTTCTTTACCTAAAACTAACTTGAATCTAAGCCTAATTTGTGTTCTTTACCATATTTTGCACAATATATTTCTAGAGAGAACTTATATGTAGGGCTCAGTTTCAAGGACTTTGTTTATCAAACCAATTACTCGTTCTGTGATAAGCCTATTGAACAGTTCTGATATCTTATGTGTTATTTGTTTTTCACAGTGCCTTAGCTGGAGCTGGTACCTAGCGAATGACATGCAGTTTTACGTCATCAGTCCACTTTTCTTACTGCCTTTGTTAAAGTAAGCTGAGTCGTAATGCTCAAACTTTCTTAAATGATTTTATGTTTGGTTTATATAGAACGCAGAAGAGTAATTGAAGTGTGTCCGTTGGAGGTATCGCAAACCTGTTTTTAACGCTATAAACCCTAAGAATTCCATGAATTACAGAGAACGTACTTTTAACAACTGTGAAACACTAAAAAACTACAGAGAAGAAATATTTACATCCGTGAAACAGTTTCAAGAAAAGAAAAAAAAACATTTCAACCCTATAATCGTCACGAAGTTTTGACCAGCTAACGTTTTGTATTTCTAAAATTATGTTTCAGGGTCGTATAATGTTTACCTTCTGTCTTCGTTTAGTACACTTCTGATCTTCTGTTTCCTTGAAGTATAATTTTTACCTTCTGTCTTTATATGGTATAATTTTTAACTTCTACGTTTATATGGTATAATTTTTAACTTCTGTCTTTATACGGTATAATTTTAACTTCTGTCTGTATACGGTATAATTTTTAACTTCTGTCTTTATATGGTACAATTTTTAACTTCTGTCTTTATACGGTATAATTTTAACTTCTGTCTGTATACGGTATAATTTTTAACTTCTGTCTTTATATGGTACAATTTTTAACTTCTGTCTTTATACGGTATAATTTTTAACTTCTCCATCAGGTGGCGACGAATAGGTTTGGGTGTGATATTTTTCACCATTCTTGGATCCCTTACCGCTATAGGGGTGTTGAGCACGAAGCACGAGTTTTATGCTGTTGACCAAAGTGTTCAGGGACGGGGTGTGTTTATGGGGGCACCTAGTGAGGAAAATGAGTGAGTAGATATGATTGGTTAAACCTTTGAACTATTTATATAGTAAATTTATCTACATCGAGAAAATATTCTTTGAAAAGTAAGATAATTTGAAAACTCTGAGTAGCGAAAACTAGCACAGGGCAAATTTAGTAGTGAACAGTGAGATCACAGATTCAATATTTTCATATTGTTTATTCACTAAAAGTTTACCTTTAGGTATATCTGATTTGATACAACCCGAACTAATCGTAATGGGGCCTGGCATGGCCTAGCGCGTTAAGGCGTGCGCTTCGTAATTTGAGGGTCGCGGGTTCGCGCCAAACATGCTCGCCCTCCCAGCCGTGGGGGCGTATAATGTGACGGTCAATCCCACTTTTCGTTGGTAAAAGAGTAGCCCAAGAGTTGGCGGTGGGTGGTGATATTAGCTGCCTTCCCTCTAGTCTTACACTGCTAAATTAGGGACGGCTAGCACAGATAGCCCTCGAGTAGCTTTGTGCGAAATTCCAAAACAAACAAACTAATCGTAATAAAAGTGAACATACAGATAATAGTATTAAAAACGTAGTTTACCAATCATCTTCAAGGATTTGAATCAGTAATTGAAATGTATTGTCTTAATATGTAGGGTGTGGGTGTTTTTCTTATAGAAAAGCCATATCGGGCTATCTGCTGAGTCCACCGAGGGGAATCGAACCCGTAATTTTACCGTCGTAACTCTGCAGACATACCGCTGTACCAGTGGGGAACAGTAAGTGGGTAGTTTTATAAAAATAAATCTTCAATGGGACAGTTAGTAAAGGTGAATTTAAATGGATACTTTTGCATCAGAATTTCTTACATTTCTTTGTTTTCTCTTATAAAGATATACCTCATTGTTAATTATGTCACGTTCACCAGCTTGTATTTGTAGAATGAACTTATGACAGAGCTGCTACGGCCACCACTCCTACGTTCGAAATTCTGACCGGTCAGTAGCACCGCTGTCACGTACAAATTGAGTAGTTGACTCTAACTCTTATAATGCAACCAAGCTTGAACTGCGCTCAAGGAATAATACTTTGTGTTATTGCAGAGACACTAATCTGGTTTCCTTTCTGTTGAGTAACCTAACAACAGAAAACACTTAAAACATAAATTGTTTCATTGTTAGCTCAGATATTGTCGAGAGTTTGCTGTTAAAGATAAAACATATCCAGTTTTCAAACGTTTGTAGGAATAAACTCCGATTTTCATTCTAGAAAAGAAACTGTGTTTGACGTCCTATATACGAAGCCTTGGTGTAGAATCGGCCCCTACCTGGTAGGAATCCTTGTGGGATATGCTTTGCATCTCACAGGACAAAAGAAGAGCTTCATAAATAAGGTACTTTACGCTCTCTTCCTTGTTTCAAGTTCGTTTAAACAGGCGTCAATAAACAATTATTGTGTGTTCTAGTTAACCAAGAACCAAATCCAGAACCACAGCAATCGATATTCTGGATGTTTGTCTTATTTTTGGTAATTATTTTAGGTTATTAATGTCCAAGTGCTAACGTAATCTCTGCTGAAAATACAGGAGAAAAATATTAAAAATTAGTAGAGTTTTAGAGATAAGCAGTTTAGTTCCAAAGACATTTAAGTCCAGTAAACACTTTTTGTTAACCCTAACACACCATTACTCAGAAGATATGTTTTTGCTAACCCTAAACATTACCCACTACATAAGTTTTTGTTAACCTTAAAATACTACCAAGTACAGATATTTTTGTTAAACCTAAGACATTATTCATCACATACGTTTTTGTTAACCCTAAAATATAACTCAATATACATTTTATACTCACTAAAACATAACTTCGGTAACTCTTTTTGCTAGTTTGTTTATATCCCGGATAATTTTACAACAAGAAAGTGACTGTTTTGTTATTGCAGTGGCTTGTACTCATGGGGTGGTTAGTGGCTACTGGAATCTGCATGGGCGTCGTATACGGTCTCTACAAAGCTAACCCTAACTTGCCAGTAAGTTCTTTCTATAATACGGTGTCTCGGACAGTGTGGGCCATTGGTGTTGGTTGGTTAGTGTACGCCTGCGTTACTGGACATGGTGGTAAGTTGATAAGCAGCGTTTTGTTTCTTAATCATATAGTGCCATCTATTGGCTTTTACTTATGATAGAAAAAACGTCCAAAAATAAATTATTTATTATGAGAAATATTTGAAAATATTTGTTTGTTTGATTGTTTTTCAATTTCCCGCAAAGCTACACGAGAGATATATATGTGATGGCCGTCCCTAATGTGTAAGACTACATGTTTGGTGTGACGGGGATTCGAACTAGCGACCATCACATCGCGAGTCAAGCGCCCCCTAACCACGTTGCCATCTCTGAAAATGTGTTAGATCTTTATATTTCTTCTACGTCACGACTTTAAAACGTACATAAGGACATTAAGTTAAAAAAGGTTTGATTTAGAAATTCTTTATCGTATTAATAACAATGTTTTGTACAAAAGATATTGTGGTCTTTAAACATCAGTGTACGAGTATTTATTTAACATTAAAGGTATAAACCCAAACTCTACTTATTCTCGTAATTAATATAACTAACTCCTGTAATTATCAATGCTAGCCAATACTCATCTGGGATGCCAGCAACTCGTAAGGATAACTGTACAGCGTGACTATGAGCGATTTGCAGCCTCTGTTAAATTCTTTTTTGTCTTGTCTGAAGATAAAAACCTACCAAACACTCTGTTGACAGCGAACCCACGTGTCACGTATTCATCAAAGTTTTGCTCCACAACACATAATGAAGGCCTGGCATGGCCAAGCGCGTAAGGCGTGCGACTCATAATCCGAGGGTCGCGGGTTCGCGCCCGCGTCGCGCCAAACATGCTCGCCCTCCCAGCCGTGGGGGCGTTATACTGTGACGGTCAATCCCACTATTCGTTGGTAAAAGAGTAGCCCAAGAGTTGGCGGTGGGTGGTGATGACTATCTGCCTTCCCTATAGTCTTACATTGCTAAATTAGGGACGGCTCGGTGCAGTGGGCTAACAACCTACTCACTTAAATACTTGTTGAAGAATCCGCAAGCGATTGCGGCCCTATGTTCATAGATGGAATCTAATGGTGATAACTAACTAACTAACTAACACATAGTAAAGTTACCTGGTAATTTTTTTTCTGTACATTCGAATGGCAAAAAAACAAGTTCTCCGTGACTGGAAACGGACCCCTATTCCAAATCTAGATGTACGTAGGATAAACATTTGGAGAAATTAGAGGTTCCACATCGCTTAATAAAAATTTTCTTCCACTACCATACATATAAGCAAGAGATTTATTACTATATGATTATAGGCAACTCGCGCTCCCTTTATATATATCTCTACTATCATACTATCCATTTATCATACTATCATAAATATTCTTATATAACGAATTGTTACTTCCATATTCCTCTTCCAGTTTATCCATCTTTAATGTATTATTTTTCTGGTTTTTATCTGACACTCTAAGTCCATTATCATCTTCTTGTTTGTATGAATATTAAATCCTTATGGAATATATCTATCATTTCTCCAGGTTTCATCAATACCCTGTTATCCTGGAGATTATGGATTCCGTTAAGCCGTTTAACCTACTCTGCTTACTTAATACACCCAATGATTCAGTTCTGGTATTACTTCAGCAATGAAACCAAGATACATGCTTCACACACGGTTATGGTGAGTTGGGAGAAGTTAACACTGACAACACAGTCTGCAGAGTATTACTAATTAGGAAACCCTCACTTTAATTTCATATATTAAGCATAGTCTGTAGTGTGTTACTAGTTAGGAAGTCCCTCACTTTAATTTCATATATTAAACATAGTATGTAGTGTGTTACTAGTTAGGAAGTCCCTCACTTTAATTTCATATATTAAGCATAGTCTGTAGTGTGTTACCAGTTAAGAAGTCCCTCACTTTAATTTCATATATTAAACATAGTCTGTAGTGTGTTACTAGTTAGGAAGTCCCTCACTTTAATTTCATATATTAAACATAGTCTGTAGTGTGTTACCAGTTAGGAAGTCCCTCACTTTAATTTCATATATTAAACATAGTGTGTAGTGTGTTAATATTAAGGAAGTCCCTCACTTTAATTTCATATATTAAACATAGTCTGTAGTGTGTTACTAGTTAGGATGCCCCCCAGCTTAAAGACAAATATTAAACATAGTTTGCAGTGTGTTACTATTTCGGAAGTCCCTCACTTTAATTTCATATATTAAACATAGTCTGTAGTGTGTTACTAGTTAGGAATTTCCTCACTTTAATTTCATATATCAAACATAGTCTGTAGTGTGTTACTAGTTAGAAATTTCCTCACTTTAATTTCATATATTAAACATAGTCTGTAATGTGTTACTAGTTAGGAATTTCCTCACTTTAATTTCATATATTAAACATAGTCTGTAATGTGTTACTAGTTAGGAATTCCCTCACTTTAATTTCATATATTAAACATAGTCTGTGGTGTGTTACTAGTTAGGAATTTCCTCACTTTAATTTCATATATCAAACATAGTCTGTAGTGTGTTACTAGTTAGGAATTTCCTCACTTTAATTTCATATATTAAACATAGTGTGTAGTGTGTTAATATTAAGGAAATCCCTCACTTTAATTTCATATATTAAACATAGTCTGTAGTGTGTTACTAGTTAGGAAGTTCCTCACTTTAATTTCATATATTAAACATAGTGTGTAGTGTGTTACTAGTTAGGAAGTCCCTCACTTTAATTTCATATATTAAACATAGTCTGTAGTGTGTTACTAGTTAAAAAGTCCCTCACTTTAATTTCATATAGTAAACATAGTCTGTAGTGTGTTACTAGTTAGGAAGTCCCTCACTTTAATTTCATATATTAAACATAGTCTGTAGTGTGTTACTAGTTAGGAAGTCCCTCACTTTAATTTCATATATTAAACATAGTCTGTAGTGTGTTATCAGTTAGGAATTTCCTCACTTTAATTTCATATATTAAATATAGTTTGTAGTGTGTTACTAGTTAGGAAATTCCTCACTTTAATTTCATATATTAAACATAGTCTGTAGTGTGTTATCAGTTAGGAATTTCCTCACTTTAATTTCATATATTAAACATAGTCTGTAGTGTATTACTAGTTAGGAAGTTCCTCACTTTAATTTCATATATTAAACATAGGCTGTAGTGTGTTACTAGTTAGGGAGTCCCTCACTTTAATTTCATATATTAAACATAGTCTGTAGTGTGTTATCAGTTAGGAATTTCCTCACTTTAATTTCAAATATTAAATATAGTGTGTAGTGTGTTACCAGTTAGGAAGTCCCTCACTTTAATTTCATATATTAAACATAGTGTGTAGTGTGTTAATATTAAGGAAGTCCCTCACTTTAATTTCATATATTAAACATAGTCTGTAGTGTGTTACTAGTTAGGATGCCCCCCAGCTTAAAGACTAATATTAAACATAGTTTGCAGTGTGTTACTAGTTAGGAAGTCCCTCACTTTAATTTCATATAGTAAACATAGTTTGTAGTGTGTTACTAGTTAGGAAGTCCCTCACTTTAATTTCATATAGTAAACATAGTTTGTAGTGTGTTACTAGTTAGGAAGTCCCTCACTTTAATTTCATATATTAAACATAGTCTGTAGTGTGTTACTAGTTAGAAAGTCCCTCACTTTAATTTCATATATTAAACATAGTCTGTAGTGTGTTACTAGTTAGGAAGTCCCTCACTTTAATTTCATATATTAAACATAGTCTGTAGTGTGTTACTAGTTAGGAAGTCCCTCACTTTAATTTCATATATTAAACATAGTCTGTAGTGTGTTACTAGTTAGGATGTCCCCCACCTTAATGACAAATATTAAACATAGTTTGTAGTGTGTTACTAGTTAGGAAGTCCCTCACTTTAATTTCATATAGTAAACATAGTTTGTAGTGTGTTACTAGTTAGGAAGTCTTTCACTTTAATTTCATATATTAAACATAGTTTGTAGTGTGTTACTAGTTAGGAAGTCCCTCACTTTAATTTCATATAGTAAACATAGTTTGTAGTGTGTTACTAATTAGGAAGTCCCTCACGCTAATTTCATATATTAAACATAGTTTGTAGTGTGTTACTAGTTAGGAAGTCCCTCACTTTAATGACAAATATTAAACACAGTTAGTAGTATGTGACTAGTAAGTATCAATGATATATCCTATGTTACCCACAAGTACGGTTTATAACTAAATGATATATATATTTCCAAACCTCAATGTTATAAACTATGTTAGCCACAACTTGGAGTTTATTACAACATAATAAATATTTCCCTACATTAATGTTATATCTTATGTTACTCACAACTACGGTTTATTACTAAATGATATACAATTCCCTACCTCAATGTTATAAACCATGTTAGTCACAACTTGGAGTTTATTACAATTTAACAAATATTTACCTACCTTAATGTTAGATGCCTCATATTTTCTCGTGCAACAGTTTATTAATTTTGTACCTGAATGAAAAATATAATACGCATTAATCACATGACTCTGATGCCTTACGTCTGAACGTATTTGATGTTGAACATTTAGTCACATGACTCTGATAACTTACGTCTGAACGTATTTGATGTTGAACATTTAGTCACATGACTCTGATAACTTACGTCTGAACGTATTTGATGTTGAACATTTAGTCACATGACTCTGATGCCTTACGTCTGAACGTATTTGATGTTGAACATTTAGTCACATGACTCTGATGCCTTACGTCTGAACGTATTTGATGTTGAACATTTAGTCACATGACTCTGATAACTTACGTCTGAACGTATTTGATGTTGAACGTCGGTCTGGTTACTTATCTTTCAAATACTTCTTCACATATTCAACGAACGTCTTTGTTTTTTTTTCACATGTCATCGGAGGTGATAACGTATGTATTATGGTTATTTTTCAGGCTGGATTATTTATGACGTTTCTGATCTGGTCATATGGACTGGCCCTTGTGACATCATTAGCCTTCGAATCTCCCATGATGGGATTAGAAAAACTGGTGGTGGGTCGACGAGGCCGTTGACGACTGCACTTTGACCCCTGTCATTAAGCCTTCAATTATCACAAACACTTTTATCTGTATATTCTGTGTGTAGAGCCTTAAATATTGTTATGAACGAGTGTTAGTGTGAACTTGAATATCTAGGGCTTCACTTAACTGAAGTCGTAAATAATTATTTTGACGGTCTCAAGTAATTAATTTTTATTAATGAAACAAAGCATTGGTTGATTGTAATATGGTTTGTTTTTAATATATTATACAAAACGTAATGGAATTGAACAAAATTCACGTGTTTTTTTTATTTATATTTATGAGTTTTGTTTCTTCACAGTAATTGCTCCAAACCTTCTTACTAGATTCTAAACACTGAATCTTCCACTTAGAGGAACTCTGTTTATAACCACAGTTTATGTTTTTGGGTATGGATCTTTTGCTAAGTGCCCAAATATTTATCTCAGACTATAATAAAGAAAGAAAATAAATCAAACTTGTTCTTCACTGGATGAGTTACCTCATTCAAACTCAAGTAAAATCAGATCGTGTTTTACTACTAGACGTAACTTCGAGTTTGTTTGTTTTTATATTTCGTGCAAGGCTACACACGAGGACTATCTGTGCTTTCCACTCCTAATTTAATAATATAAGACTAGAGAAAACGTAACTTGTCAAAATTACCCACCGCTAACTTTTGGGCTACTCTTTTACAAACGACTAGTGAGATTGACCGTTACATTATAACGCTCCCACGGTTTAAAGAGAGCGAGAGCATATTTTGTGGATTGGAGATTAGAACCGGCAACCTTCAACTTGCGAGGTAAGTGCCCTAACTACTCGGCTCTGTCGGCGTCTCGAGTTTTCACCAAATCTCCATATTCTACAACAGCGATTATAAACCTCTTAGATGTGCGCATTTATTAAAGAATGTATTTTAGTTTTCAACGTCAACTCTGAAAATGAATTTTTTTTTTATGGTCCTGGACTGGATTTTACTGAAAGCAATTGTTAGGTTCTTATTTTTGATAAGATAAATGTATAAACAAGGATTTTTCAATTTTTGAAAGCTTTTAAATTACTTGGTTCGTTGCACTATTTTAAAGTTTGGATATATCTAGAAAAAAAATAATATTTGGATTTATTACGACTATTAGTTTAAAGTGTTTGGATATATTACAGACTATTCTTATGTTTGCACGCATTAAACAAAATTTACATATATTGAAGACCGGAACGGCCAGGTGGTTAAGGCACTCGACTCATAATGTGACGATCACGGGTTCGAGCCCCCGTCGCACCAAACATGTTCGCCCTTTCAGCCGTGGGTGCGTTATTATGTGATGGTCAATCCCACTATTTGTTGGTAAAAGAGTAGCCCAAGAGTTGACGGTGGGTGGTGATGACTAGCTGCCTTCCCTCTAGTCTTACACTGCAACATTAGGAACGGTTAGCGCAGATAGCTCTCCTGTAGCTTTGCGCAATTAAAAACAAACAAGCATATTTACGAACAATATTTTTTTACAATTACATGTTTTACAGTAACAACATGCATTATGGTGAACATATTTAGATATTTTAATTAGGAGTTTTGTGAATGACCAGAAAAAATGTTCATAACCTTTATTACGTTAAACATTCCGTTTCATAAATATCTCCGGAAACGACTTACAAAACAAATAAAATATCGATCGAAACCGCTGTTTCTAACAGCGCAGCACTTCAAAAAACAATGGCACAGCTGTTCGTACTCGTGGATTACTCAGGGATACGGTAGCTATGACGACGTTTTAATTTGTTTCACCTCGTTGCTATAGCAACGTGTTTTAGGCGATAAACTTGCAGAATACTGCACCCAAAATTTAAATTATTGTATGTTTTTAATAATTAAAAAAAAACCTCATCGAAACAGATTACAGCTGGCACAGTTTCGTGAATGTTGGCAATATATACACAGAAAATATATGTTACATGTTTAGTGACCGTAAAATAACTGGTCCTAAACATAAACAACACAAAAACCTTCCTGAGTCCTCGCGCTGTCCCATACAATCTAAAACATTATTTTGATATATTATTGCCGTCAGCTCTTCTTGAAGAAATGAATGAGAAAAACTGGAACGTATTGTTAGAAGATAAAAACAACAGAGAAATTAAAAACTGGATTTTGAAATTAGAAAATACCGTCACATTTGTGTTCATTACTCCAAAATTATACGACAAATTTTAGTGTTAATTTAAGAGGAAATTCCCAGGGCCGAATTAAGAATAGCCTAATTAGGCTGCAGCCTAGGGCCACGGTTATTCGGCGAACTCCGTACCAACTGCCCGTTTTAACATGGTACATGTAGGCCTAGCCCTACATGATTATAGGCCTACGTTGATAAAAGTTACATGTTTTTAAAAAGACATTTTTAACTGAATTAAGTAAAAAGGCACAACGATAGAAAAAATATTTATAAGGGTTCAACACTGTGCTTCAGAGCTTTGCATTATATTCAAAACATAAACTGTTGTTTAATTTGAGTCATAACTTGTACGTGCAGACCTGATTTTATACGCGATGTAGACCTATCGTTATAATGTTTTTAATTATAACACTTAGGCTATTTATTTAAAGTGAAACCACAAATCAGTAAACTGTAATGTATTATATCATTAACAAAATAAAATATACGTAATACACGTAAGCCTATAACACCGAATGCTATTGTAGAAACAAGTGCAAACAATTAATCAATATTTATAACGAGTAGGCTTGCCTATATTTTTAACATGTAAAATATTAAGCTTATTGTTTTCAAGATCCTGCTATTAAAAACTGTTAGGCTATTATTACTAACAAATCGCCAGTAAGAATATATTTATCGTAAAACTGCACGTAGAACTGTATATATGTTCGGCTTTGTCCCATCAATACGGTCCATGTAACACATTTAAGTAAATCTTAAGTAAAACAAACCAACACAGGCTTATTTCAGATACAATTAGGCCTACTATCCCCTAAATATCTTACTAAACACAAGCAGAGTTTAATATCCAGCTAAGTGAGGAACATATATTTAAAGAAAAGCTTATAAAATGTCTAAATGTTCTTTTAAATATTAGATTAATATCCGTAAAATAATTCTTAAAATAAAACAAATTAAAATTATGTTCTTAATGGAATAACAATTTTTAAAACATAAAAACAATAAAAATGCAACAAGTATAAGTTACAAGAAGTAACTAAGTTTCTTTATTAAACTATTCATACAGTCTCCCAGACTATTCTATCTTGACGTCTTCCTACAAACACTGTAGGAAGTGTTGAATCCTCATCTAGATCTTCTGACTTTAGTTAGGCTTAACAGAAGTTCAGCACATTAAAGGCAAGCTAACTACGATAATTTACAGAGGTAACTACAATGTCCTTTGAGAGGAGATAAAAGTAAGTCATCATAAGCGTCAGATGAAGAATGAGAAAGTGGACACACAATGAGAAGCCGTTTGTCTTGTGCAGGAACGACCGCAAAGCCCCCTAGAGTCGACATTTTCGTTTTATTGGAACTACCTAGGGCGATTACTATAATATTTCACTGATAATTGTTACTGGAGAAATATGTATATATACTGCTGGCCAACATCTTAAGGCTAGTGAGCATGAAGAAAAAATATGCATTTTGCGTTGTTAGACTCAACCACTTATTTGAGTTGAGCTTCAAAAGATGAAAATAAGAAAAGGGAAAATAAAAATAAAAACATTTTAAGGATTTAATAGGGAAAATGTGAATACTATGAAATTAGCCTAAATACTAGCTGGCCAAAAGTTTAAGACCATACTGAAACGAAGCGTTAATCGGTAAACACGTAACGAAATTTAGTCATTTGTGTTCAAGGATTAGTGTTGTCAACATCTCCCACTGACATCTCCTGTGTTACATTGGGTAAAAACATGGCAAAGGTTAAAAAGTTGACAGAGTTTGAACGTGGCACAATTGTTGAGCTGCAAAAGCAAGGGGTCTCTCAACGTGCCATGGCTGGTAAGATTGGGCGTAGTAAAACTGTTGTTGTAAATTTATTAACACTCCTACGAAAAGACGTTTCTAGTCCTGATTTCTCCAAGCCCGTTCCCCTGGCTGTGGTTTCGCTAGATAGTAGATAGGTACAGTGGGAATCTCGTTAATCCATTCATTAATGGATTTAAATGGCAATTTCATTTAAATACAAAATTATTAAACTAATATTAATAACCTTTCAAGTTGCTCTGGGGCCTATTAGGCCCCACTTTTCGTAGTAGTGTTAAAGACCCTGAGGGATACGGAACGAGAATTTCAAATGGTCGGGCCAAGAATATTTCGCCGGCGTTGAGCAGTAAGATTCGAGAGTTGTCCGCCAAGGCACCAGCCGATCGTCGAACCAGAATAAGGCCCTTACGGACGCAGAATGCAGCTCAAGAACAATAAGACAGCATTTACGAGAGAAAGGTTTTAAAAACCGTAAACGTCTTCAAAGGCCATGCCTTCGACACCACGAAACAGCTCGGTTAAACTTTGCTGAGAAGCAACAAACATGGGACGTAGAAAAGTGGACGAAGGGTTTGTTTCCTTATGAGAAAAAATATAACCTGGATATTCTAGATGGCTTCCAACGTTACTGGCACGATAAGAACATACACGTGATTTTTTTGGACCATCCAGCGTGTTCGCCCGAACTGAACCCCATTGAAAATGTTTGGGAAGTCTATAGAAATGGACGTCAGTTCCAAACAGTGCATGATTTTCGTAAAGTCATCTTCACCACTTGGAATAACATTCCAGCCAGTCTTCTGCAAACGCTTATATCGACCAAGCCAAAGCAAATGTTTGAAGTTATTCGCAATGACGTCTGTGCAACTCACTACTGAGATCTCTTGTTGGGCATTTCTTACCCTGTTCAGGACCTCTTTATGGTATGGTCTTAAACTTTTGACCAGCTAGTATTTAGGCTAATTTCATAGTGTTCACATTTTCCCTATTAAATGCTAAAAAAGTGTTTTTTTTATTTTCCCTTTTCTTATTTTCATCTATCGAAGCTCTACTCAAATAAGTGGTTGAATCTAACAACGCAAAATGCATATTTTTTCTGTATGTTCATTGGCTTTAAGATTTTGGCCAGCAGAGTATATCATTATATTAGATATGTGAATTCGCCCCATAATTGCTTCTGATCCAGGATCTTTTAACTCATACACTAATGGAGTAACACACTTTGTAACTTCAAAAGATACATTCAACTAAAATTATTTACTGCATAAGTTAAATGATGCGACAGTAATCATAGAAAATCACCTACTTTAATTGTATCTAGATGTCTCTTACAGTTGTAGGTTTACTGATGTCACTTCTAAGCCTTTTAAACCTTGAATCTTGTCATCTGTATGATATTTTCTAATTCTGTTGTGGTTAAGGCACTCGACTCGTTATCTGAGGGTCGCAGGTTCGAATCCCCGTCACACCAAATATAGTCGCCCTGTCAACCGTGGGGGCGTTATAATGTAATATTTTTATTTACTACTTCAGCATTGTTAGACCGAGGATGATACAGACTTCTAAAAATTTGTTTAATTCTCATAGCTTTACAAGTTACGTTCATCAGATGAGGTACAAACTATTTTTTTATTATTAGACACAAGTATCTTAGGAATATCATACCTACACAAGTACTCATTACTTAGTTTATTGACAAACCCCTTCCCGGTTTATTTGTTTAAGAGGGTATAATTCAACCCATATTACCTTTCTTAACTAATAAATAACTATTTCCTGTTCTAAATTTAGGACAAGATCTCGACTCCTAGTATTTCACCAAACTCTATTAGTTTAGTGCTTTGCACTAATCCAGCTGTTTGGTACTGATCAAATTTAGTGGTTTGACAAAAATGGCATGACAACACATAACCTTTAATGTATTTCCTCATGCCAGGCCAATTAATAACCATGTCTGGGTACTTTGTCTATTGTTTTCTGGACACGTAGGATAAGCTTTCGTTTTGAGGTCTTCACCAGATGGTTGGAACATCTCTGTTTTGTTAAGGTAATTCACTAGGATGTCTTCACCAGATTGTTAGAATACTGCTGGTTTGTTAAGGTAATTCGTTAGAATGTCTTCACCAGATGGTTGGATCGTCTCTGTTTTGTTAAGGTAATTCGTTAGCATGTCTTTACCAGATGGTTAAAACATCGCTGTTTTGTTTAACTTAGGTAATTCTCTAGGAGGTCTTCACTAGGTGGTTGAAATATCTGTTTTGTTAAGGTAATACACCAGAAGGTTTTTGTCAGGTGATTGGAATACCTCATATTTTCTAGGATAATTCACCAGGCGTTTGGAATATTTCTGTTTTCCTTCACTACGCAGTTGTAATATCTTTGTTTTCTTCAGGTAACTCACAAGGTGTTTGGAATATCTCTGTTTTCTTAAGGTAACTCACAAGGTGTTTGGAATATCTCTGTTTTGTTCAGGTATTTTACTAGGTGATTGGAATATCTCTGTTTTGTTAAGGTATTTTACTAGGTGATTGGAGTTTGTTTTCTTAAAATATTACACCAGGTGTTTGGAGTCTGTTTGGTCAAGGTATTTCACCAGGTGATTGGAGTCTGTTTGGTTAAGGTATTTCACCAGGTGACTGGAGTCTGTTTGGTTAAAGTATTTCACCAGGTGATTGGAGTCTGTTTTGTTAAGATATTTCACCAGGTGATTGACGTCTGTTCTGTTAAGGTATTTCACCAGGTAATTGAAATTTGTTTGGTTAAGGTAATTCACCAGGTGATTGGAGTCTGTTTTGTTAAGGTATTTCACCAAATGATTGACGTCTGTTTGGTTAAGATATTTCACCAGGTGATTGGAGTCTGTTTGGTTAAGATATTTCACCAGGTGATTGACGTCTGTTTGGTTAAGATATTTCACCAGGTGATTGACGTCTGTTTGGTTAAGATATTTCACCAGGTGATTGGAGTCTGTTTGGTTAAGATATTTCACCAGGTGATTGACGTCTGTTTGGTTGAGGTATTTCACCAGGTAATTGGAGTCTGTTTGGTTAAGATATTTCACCAGGTAATTGGAAACTTCAGAATGAGATTATTAGATCCGTCCAAGAAATATTTTAATGGTGAACAACCTATAATGCATCCAATAAAACTTACTAGTAAACATTGCAACAAAATAGAAAATGGGCAGTTTAGGTTTAGAAAACTAAGCGTGTTTATTTCATTGAAAACAAATAATATCGCTTATTTGAATAATAACTTTAATATCCCAGTCCAGGTGCTCTGCTTTACCATTAGTGACAAATATTTTTTTCTAAAGTGAACCTGTTCAACGATTCACCGATGTGTGTGTATGCTTACGATGATAACATACATGGTTTCTATACTCGTGGTAAACAGAGCACTGATAACTCTTTGTGTATTTTTTGTTGAATAATACCCAAACCAAACCAGTGTAAGTTCAGATGAATCACTTGGTTTGGCAAGAAAAACTTGCCAATTAGGTGAAGAATCTAGAAGCACGACTGGTGTCCAAAGATTCCCTGTAGTTTTTGTTATGCAACATAATAAAAAATCAAATACAACCCTGTACCTTGTTGACTGAGGTTATCTTACAACTTTTTGACAAAAGGTGTCTTACAGTTTTGTAATTTGTTGACTGAAGATATATTACAGCTCATGGCCCAGCATGGCCAGGTGGGTTAAGGCGTTCGACTCGTAATCTGAGGGTCGCGGGTTCGAATCCCTGTCGCACCAAACATACTCGCCCTTTCAGTCGTGGGGGTGTACAATGTTACGGTCAATCCCACTATTCGTTGGTAAAAGAGTAGCCCAAGAGTTGGCGGTGGGTGGTGATGACTACCTGCATTCCTTCTCGTTTTATACTGCTAAATTAGGAACGGCTAGTACAGATAGCCCTCGTGTAGATTTGCGCGAGATTCCAAAACAAACAAACAAATCTTACGACTCTGTAACTTGTTGAGTGAAGTTGTCTTAAACTTTATAACTTATCGACTGAAGTTATCTTACAGTTTTGTAATTTGTTGATTGGTGTTTTCTTACAACTTTGCAACTTGTTGACTGAGGTTATTTCCCTTTAGCAGATCTTGAATATGTTGACAGAATTGTAAAAATGTATTGTGAAGTTAAACATACACACTTTGTTCGTAACAATGGTAACTCTAAAAAAAGACAGTTTGTACTCACTCGTTTATTGTAATTTGTATGGTTCTTAGACTAACATAAACCATTAATATACGTGAATTATAAAACAATTATAAATTGTTTTCATGTTTTCATTTTATCAACAGTAAATGTGACTGAAATCAAGTCTGTAACAATCTAAATAACTAAAGAAAATTCAATTGTAGAGAACTTATAATATATTTCGCTGTTTTTAACGAAAGGTTCAATTTAATCTAACATACAAGTTATTTTATATACATTAAATTCCTCACAGTTCTCTTTGTGTTCGGTTGAATTACCCATGACAATGAATAGATTAGTAGTGGCTCTACCTTCCAGAACATTACAGAATTCGTTCAATTCTCTTTGGATTATTTGCTCATTAAATTTGAAAACTTTTAATCTCAGCTTTAATTATATGTACTACAGATGTGTATTTCCTTGGGGATTTATATAACTTGTGGACCCAAAATAATTAATTCATTAGATTACTATGTGTTTCAGATAGCACACGAAAATCTGTATGAAGCCTCTTGTTTCCATATAAACTGTAGCTTCATCAGTAAGAACTGGACAACGTATTTACTACGCATTAAACTATTTATTTGGTTACGTCTTTTGTTTCGTAATAACACTAAATATTAAGTTTTGTTTTGAGTCTCACGAGTTCACGAATTTCATCTTCAGCTTTATTTTTAAAATTTGTTGTTTTTTTTACTTTTAAATTTTCGTTTTCGTACCATTTACCAGAACTGACTCCATCTCCATAAAAGTCAATGTGGAGATCACCAGTCAATGACATGAGTCAGTGTGGAGATCACCAGTCAATGACATGAGTCAATGTGGAGATCACCAGTCAATGACATGAGTCAGTGTGGAGATCACCAGTCAATGACATGAGTCAGTGTGGAGATCACCAGTCAATGACATGAGTCAGTGTGGAGATCACCAGTCAATGACATGAGTCAGTGTGGAGATCACCAGTCAATGACATGAGTCAGTGTGGAGATCACCAGTCAATGACATGAGTCAATGTGGAGATCACCAGTCAATGACATGAGTCAGTGTGGAGATCACCAGTCAATGACATGAGTCAGTGTGGAGATCACCAGTCAATGACATGATATATTCTTTAAGATTGGTAATATGAATTTTTAAACCAGACTGAAATCTCCAGGGTGCACGGCCAATCTCAGCTCTCCTACCGACAATCCTGCCGTTTATGGAAGACCTAAAAGGTTCCAATAAAACTAAGGTTCTACAGTTTGTATCGTAACAAAGAATGTATGTATACCAAACAAGAGACCCGTAAGATTTACAAATGTATAGAAAACTTCCTCGCGCAACGAGAACGGTAAAACAGTTGAATGGTTATCTGGACAGTGACAACAAAGACGAAATGGACCTTCAGCATTGGCATGTCTATGCCAGATGACGGTCCTCTGAGTGAGATAATGTTTTCATTTATTGTTTTTCTGCACGTGAAATTCTTCACGTTTTTCTTTGTATATCTGCTCAGTTTGTTTAGTATATAAATGGTTTTGTATTTTAGGGCTTAATCTTGGATCATTCACGATCAGAATACAGGTGGCGCTAACAACGATAGAATAAGCATACGTTTGTAACATCTTCAATTACTTCAAAATATTTACCGTAGTTCATACCATGTACTCAGCCAATCATTCCTTGAGTGTATCTGTCCATATTATGTGTTGGGCTGTATTACATCATTTTGTGGTAAATATATTTGTTCAAGTGCCGTGTTGAACTGGATTACAATACCTTGTGGTAAATGTCTTTGTTAAAGTGACATGTTAGGCTGCAAAACAATTCTTTATGGTAAATGATTTTTTCATCTTACGCGTTGGGTTGTATTACACGTTTTGTTTATTAAACAACATTAGAAAAACAACAAGCATTTCTCAGAAAATTTCCAAAACATCAAACTTACGGTTTTAGAACTGACTGATAACAGTGAAAAATATTAAATGTTTTAAAATAAAATAAAGTACTTTGTGACAGGATTTATCAACAAGTGCTTTGTGACAGGATTTATCAACAAGTGCTTTGTGTTAACATAATAACAATGTACTTGTTTGTACGGTTTATGTACCAGAACTTTGTATTCACATAATAATAATCTACTCCTTTTTAAGTTTATCTACCATAGTTTTGTGTTCACATAATAATAACGTACTTGTTAGTACGATTTATCTACCATAGTTTTGTGTTTACATAATAATAACGTACTTGTTAATACGGTTTATCTACCATAGTTTTGTGTTCAGATAACAATAATGAACTAGTTAATACGGTTTATCTACCATAGTTTTGTGTTCACATAATAATAACGTACTTGTTAATACGGTTTATCTACCATAGTTTTGTGTTCAGATAACAATAATGAACTAGTTAATACGGTTTATCTACCATAGTTTTGTGTTCAGATAACAATAATGAACTAGTTAATACGGTTTATCTACCATAGTTTTGTGTTCACATAATAATAACGAACTAGTTAATACGGTTTATCTTCCATAGTTTTGTGTTCAGATAACAATAATGAACTAGTTAATACGGTTTATCTACCATAGTTTTGTGTTCACATAATAATAACGAACTAGTTAATACGGTTTACTTCCATAGTTTTGTGTTCAGATAATAATAATGAACTAGTTAATACGGTTTATTTACCATAGTTTTGTGTTCACATAATAATAATGAACTAGTTAATACGGTTTATCTACCATAGTTTTGTGTTCAGATAACAATAATGAACTATTTAAGATGGTTTATCTATCATTATTTTGTTACTAATGTTTTTCTGAGACATGTTGGTACTTTTTAATGTATAATTAATGACTTAAGGCTTGCATGTTTTTATAATATGTAAGATCAACTATATCCTTCAGACATAATTTCATGTGAGGTGTTCGATTCAGCTGTAGATTTTCTGCTAAACCAGTAACTCAATATAAGACATAATTTTGAAAGATCAATGGATAGTTTGAAAAATTCAAAACTTATCTGTTGCTTTTTCAAGTTTGTTTTTTTTCCTCGCGTTTCATTTCTATCTCAAATCGATTCAGTCCAACTTCTTAGCTGGATAGACTCTACGAACGATACTGGGTACATTCAGTTTGATGAATTCAGCCTGCAGATGGCAGTATACACATCGGGTCGTACCGTTGCAGGTAGACAGATAATCGTCAGTTATTCAACCCGGTAGAGAACATTTCGTTACCTCGTTGTAGATCATGAGATATCACAGGTGAAAACAGGGAAGACGACAAGTTGGGTATTTGTTATTTATTTATCACGTATAAATTTCCATGGGGAAGAAACAGAGTAAGCTGGGAAGTGACGTAGTGTCGAGACTTGTCAAGGAGACTTACTGTAAGTATTACCTAGTCTAAGAAACCAGAACTAATACCTGGCATGCTATAGTGATCGATAGGTTACAAGAATAGAAATGATATTTTTGTAATTCATTAAAATCTGTTGAAGCAGTGAAAATTGTGAGAAATGGACTGACACCAGCCACGATCCATACCATTCTGAGGTATAAGACAATTATAATAATTAAATAACATTATACTCTCAGATACACCACAAAAAGTACAAACTAGTAGTTGTATTTATCAAATTAATCTGGCGTGATGCTGTTATTTATATAATGTTTTATTCTGATATTATGTTTGTAATTTAAAGGTATTTTCCTGTTCTGTACACTTACAAGTGATAGATGTGACGTTTATAGTAACGATGGTTCTGTCGCTGCTTGAAAGTTAAGATACAGTGTTATTTAATAACAATATTCACAGATCTGGTATAATTATCCAATTCTTTACTGTAATTTTTGAAAAATAAAATACACAATATTGCATGTTAGTGAATAACCTAGAAACATTGAGAACTTTTGGTATTTTTCTTTCTTAAAAAACAAATAGTGTTTCGATTTATAAATATAAAATATGACGATACATCAGATGTAAGTCACTGTTCAGTTGTCATGTCAAATACAGGTTAATGAAAGTCACCTGAGATCTGATTTATCCTTTGTTGTCTCGAAACATTTAAATTAATCAGATATCAGTTGATGTTAGATTGGCTACAAACATGTCAGGTATAGAATATTGGTTAATTACTTGGCACTCTTTAGACATTGTTTGGAAGCATTGAGGTAAATTAGATAGCAGTTTTTGTTAGATTGGCTACAGAAATGGCAGATATAGAAACTGATCAGTGAGAAAAAAATCCAGTTTACAGTATCTCTTACTATATTTTTAAGAAAGGTGTATCAGGAGACCAGTTAGAGAACGTTCTATGGTACATCTTTTAGCTTCAATGATGAGCGTTGAGGCAGTGAATTTTGCTAAGAAAGAAGGCTTACCTAACTTTACTAACATTTCCATAGCAAGTATAAGAATCCATTTCTCATTAGGTCAGTTAACAGTGTGCCCGTTTTAAACTGCTACTTATTACCTATTGATACATTTGTAACTAATGTTTTGTGATACGACATACCGCATTTATGGTATATGGCTTTAACTATGTATGTGTTCATATAAATGTGAGTGCAGCACTTACAACTTATACTAATGTTGCTGTGATGTTAGTGGAAGCACTTATACATTTATATTGTTGTTTATAACAGCTTACAGCTGCTCATAGCTATTGTGCTTTGTTAGGCTTAAGGTTAACTTGTTAATGATAAAGCCTTTATAAACATGCTTAATACATTAAGTGTTACTAATCAAATTAATATGTATATATATATATATGTATATTATAGTTAGTAGGCTTAAAGCCAACTTTTCAATCATAAATATTTTATAAACATGCTCAAGAGAATAAGCGTTACTAATCAAAAGTGGAAAATTATACATATATGTATCATAGTTATTAGGCTTAAGGCCAACTTCTTAACCCTAAGTACTTTATAATTGTGGTTGACATAGCGTTAGTAATCGTATGTTAAGCAATATATATATATATATATTATGGGTATTAAGTTTGAGACCAATTTTTTAACTATTATTACTTTATAATTTCTTAATTTCTGTTATTAGGTAAAGCGTTACTTACCGTATCTTCAGGATTATTGCGGTTATGATACGCTTAAGGTTAATTTATAATTGTAAAGGCTTTATAACATGCTGACTAGGCTTAGAACTGTTGTGGTTGAACAGTCAGGCTTAAACTAAATATTACGTGTGGACTCGTATGTCCTTTTTATGATACACAGACTGAAATAACACAAAAAACAACAAACTTAAGATGAAATATATCTTGTTTCAAGCGCCGCAACCATCGTTAAATCAAAATTCAAGTTTGGATTTATTTTTTATAGCGCAATGACAGTCTGTAACTATAATATTTGGCTATAGCGAATGCTTCGAGTGTGAGCTGGTCGTGCTTGTCCTGATTGGATGATCGGATTTCTTAACTACGTGCTTCGAAAGGGAAAAGTTATGCAGTATGATATTCGTACACAAATAGTCTTTAACACGATAAAGATTTTTCTCGGTTAGAGAGATTTTAAATTCTCAAATTTGAAAGACAACCTTTTTCTGAGTTATTACGAAAACGGAATGAATTTTCGAAGAAAGCAAATAACACTGACACGTTTAATTAGCTCTTTCTAAACTTTAACGCTTTGTTTCAGTTCTCTACATGTAACAGTTTAATTAGCTCTTTCTAAACTTTAACACTTTGTTTCATTTTTTTTACATGTAACAGTTTAATCAACTATTTCTAAACTTTAACACTTTGTTTCATTTTTTTACATGTAGCAGTTTAATCAACTATTTCTAAACTTTAACACTTTGTTTCAGTTCTATACATGTAACAGTTTAATTATCTCTTTCTAAACTTTAACACCTTGTTTCAGTTCTCTACACGTAACAGTTTAATTATCTCTTTCTAAACTTTAACACTTTGTTTCAGTTCTCTATCTGTAACAGTTTAATTAGCTCTTTCTAAACTTTAACACTTTGTTTCATTTTTTTACATGTAACAGTTTAATCAACTATTTCTAAACTTTAACACTTTGTTTCATTTTTTTACATGTAACAGTTTAATCAACTATTTCTAAACTTTAACAGGTTGTTTCATTTTTTTACATGTAACAGTTTAATCAACTATTTCTAAACTTTAACACTTTGTTTCAGTTCTATACATGTAACAGTTTAATTATCTCTTTCTAAACTTTAACACCTTGTTTCAGTTCTCTACACGTAACAGTTTAATTATCTCTTTCTAAACTTTAACACTTTGTTGTAGTTCTCTATCTGTAACAGTTTAATTAGCTCTTTCTAAACTTTAACACTTTGTTTCAGTTCTCTACATGTAACAGTTTAATTATCTCTTTCTAAACTTTAACACTTTGTTTCAGTTCTCCACGTGTAACAGTTTAATTAGCTTTTTCTAAACTTTAACACTTTGTTTCAGTTCTCCACGTGTAACAGTTTAATTAGCTTTTTCTAAACTTTAACACTTTGTTTCAGTTCTCCACGTGTAACAGTTTAATTAGCTCTTTCTAAACTTTAACACCTTGTTTCAGTTCTCTACATGTAACAGTTTAATTAGCTCTTTCTAAACTTTAACACTTTGTTTCAGTTCTCTACATGTAACAGTTTAATTAGCTCTTTCTAAACTTTAACACTTTGTTTCAGTTCTCTACATGTAACAGTTTAATTATCTCTTTCTAAACTTTAACACTTTGTTTCAGTTCTCCACGTGTAACAGTTTAATTAGCTTTTTCTAAACTTTAACACTTTGTTTCAGTTCTCCACGTGTAACAGTTTAATTAGCTCTTTCTAAACTTTAACACCTTGTTTCAGTTCTCTACATGTAACAGTTTAATTAGCTCTTTCTAAACTTTAACACTTTGTTTCAGTTCTCTACATGTAACAGTTTAATTAGCTCTTTCTAAACTTTAACACTTTGTTTCAGTTCTCTACATGTAACAGTTTAATTAGCTCTTTCTAAACTTTAACACTTTGTTTCAGTTCTCTACATGTAACAGTTTAATTATCTCTTTCTAAACTTTAACACTTTGTTTCAGTTCTCCACGTGTAACAGTTTAATTAGCTTTTCTAAACTTTAACACTTTGTTTCAGTTCTCCACGTGTAACAGTTTAATTAGCTCTTTCTAAACTTTAACACCTTGTTTCAGTTCTCTACATGTAACAGTTTAATTAGCTCTTTCTAAACTTTAACACTTTGTTTCAGTTCTCTACATGTAACAGTTTAATTAGCTCTTTCTAAACTTTAACACCTTGTTTCAGTTCTCTACATGTAACAGTTTAATTAGCTCTTTCTAAACTTTAACACTTTGTTTCACTTCTCTATCTGTAACAGTTTAATTAGCTCTTTCTAAACTTTAACACTTTGTTTCAGTTCTCTACATGTAACAGTTTAATTATCTCTTTCTAAACTTTAACACTTTGTTTCAGTTCTCCACGTGTAACAGTTTAATTAGCTTTTTCTAAACTTTAACACATTGTTTCAGTTCTCCACGTGTAACAGTTTAATTAGCTTTTTCTAAACTTTAACACTTTGTTTCAGTTCTCCACGTGTAACAGTTTAATTAGCTTTTTCTAAACTTTAACACCTTGTTTCAGTTCTCCACGTGTAACAGTTTAATTAGCTCTTTCTAATCTTTAACCCTTTGTTTCAGTTTCTCTAAGTGTAACAGTTTAATTAGCTCTTTCTAATCTTTAACCCTTTGTTTCAGTTTCTCTAAGTGTAACAGTTTAATCAACTCTTTCTTAACTTCAGTTGATATTAAATTGGAACTCGTTATCAGTTAATTGAATATCGATACACGTGTCTAAAAGTCTTAGATCATATAAATAAAACATGAATCGTTCTAGATTTGATACACGTGTCTAAAAGTCTTAGATCATATAAATATAACATGAATCGTTCTAGATTTGATACACGTGTCTAAAAGTCTTAGATCATATAAATATAACATGAATCGTTCTAGATTTGATACACGTGTCTAAAAGTCTTAGATCATATAAATATAACATGAATCGTTCTAGATTTGATACACGTGTCTAAAAGTCTTAGATCATATAAATATAACATGAATCGTTCTAGATTTGATACACGTGTCTAAAAGTCTTAGATCATATAAATATAACATGAATCGTTCTAGATTTGATACACGTGTCTAAAAGTCTTAGATCATATAAATATAACATGAATCGTTCTAGATTTGATACACGTGTCTAAAAGTCTTAGATCATATAAATATAACATGAATCGTTCTAGTGACGTAGTGTCTACTTTTCCAGTAACATATTTTAAACTGAGTGTTGATGTTTGTTTTACGGAGTGACGTAGTGTCTACTTTTCCAGTAACATATTTTAAACTGAGTGTTGATGTTTGTTTTACGGAGTGACGTAGTGTCTACTTTTCCAGTAACATATTTTAAACTGAGTGTTGATGTTTGTTTTACGGAGTGACGTAGTGTCTACTTTTCTAGTAACATATTTTAAACTGAGTGTTGATGTTTGTTTTACGGAGTGACGTAGTGTCTACTTTTCCAGTAACATATTTTAAACTGAGTGTTGATGTTTGTTTTACGGAGTGACGTAGTGTCTACTTTTCCAGTAACATATTTTAAACTGAGTGTTGATGTTTGTTTTACGGAGTGACGTAGTGTCTACTTTTCAGTAACATATTTTAAACTGAGTGTTGATGTTTGTTTTACGGAGTGACGTAGTGTCTACTTTTCCAGTAACATATTTTAAACTGAGTGTTGATGTTTGTTTTACGGAGTGACGTAGTGTCTACTTTTCTAGTAACATATTTTAAACTGAGTGTTGATGTTTGTTTTACGGAGTGACGTAGTGTCTACTTTTCCAGTAACATATTTTAAACTGAGTGTTGATGTTTGTAGTGTCTACTTTTCTACTTTTCCAGTAACATATTTTAAACTGAGTGTTGATGTTTGTTTTACGGAGTGACGTAGTGTCTACTTTTCCAGTAACATATTTTAAACTGAGTGTTGATGTTTGTTTTACGGAGTGACGTAGTGTCTACTTTTCCAGTAACATATTTTAAACTGAGTGTTGATGTTTGTTTTACGGAGTGACGTAGTGTCTACTTTTCCAGTAACATATTTTAAACTGAGTGTTGATGTTTGTTTTACGGAGTGACGTAGTGTCTACTTTTCCAGTAACATATTTTAAACTGAGTGTTGATGTTTGTTTTACGGAGTGACGTAGTGTCTACTTTTCCAGTAACATATTTTAAACTGAGTGTTGATGTTTGTTTTACGGAGTGACGTAGTGTCTACTTTTCCAGTAACATATTTTAAACTGAGTGTTGATGTTTGTTTTACGGAGTGACGTAGTGTCTACTTTTCCAGTAACATATTTTAAACTGAGTGTTGATGTTTGTTTTACGGAGTGACGTAGTGTCTACTTTTCCAGTAACATATTTTAAACTGAGTGTTGATGTTTGTTTTACGGAGTGACGTAGTGTCTACTTTTCCAGTAACATATTTTAAACTGAGTGTTGATGTTTGTTTTACGGAGTGACGTAGTGTCTACTTTTCCAGTAACATATTTTAAACTGAGTGTTGATGTTTGTTTTACGGAGTGGTAGTGTCTACTTTTGACGTAGTGTACTGACGTAGTGTCTACCAGTAACATATTTTAAACTGAGTGTTGATGTTTGTTTTACGGAGTGACGTAGTGTCTACGGTAACATATTTTAAACTGAGTGTTGATGTTTGTTTTACGGAGTGACGTAGTGTCTACTTTTCCAGTAACATATTTTAAACTGAGTGTTGATGTTTGTTTTACTGAGTGTTGATGGAGTGACGTAGTGTCTACTTTTCCAGTAACATATTTTAAACTGAGTGTTGATGTTTGTTTTACGGAGTGACGTAGTGTCTACTTTTCCAGTAACATATTTTAAACTGAGTGTTGATGTTTGTTTTACGGAGTGTGTAGTGTACTTTTCCAGTCATATTTTAAACTGAGTGTTGATGTTTTCCAGTAACATATAACATATTTTAAACTGAGTGTTGATGTTTGTTTTACGGAGTGACGTAGTGTCTACTAGTAACATATTTTCTGAGTGAACATACGGAGTGACGTTTCTAAACTGAGTGTTGATGTTTGTTTTACGGAGTGACGTAGTGTCTACTTTTCCAGTAACATATTTTAAACTGAGTGTTGATGTTTGTTTTACGGAGTGACGTAGTGTCTACTTTTCCAGTAACATATTTTAAACTGAGTGTTGATGTTTGTTTTACGGAGTGACGTAGTGTCTACTTTTCCAGTAACATATTTTAAACTGAGTGTTGATGTTTGATTTAAGGAGTAACGTAGTGTCTACTTTTCTTTTAACATATTTTAAACTTAGTGTTGATGTTTGTTTTACGGAGTGACGTAGTGTCCACTTTTCCAGAAACATATTTTAAACTGAGTGTTGATGTTTGTTTTACGGAGTGACATAGTGTCTACTTTTCCAGTAACATATTTTAAACTGAGTGTTGACGTAGTGTTTGTAACATATTTTAAACTGAGTGTTGATGTTTGTTTTACGGAGTGACGTAGTGTCTACTTTTCCAGTAACATATTTTAAACTGAGTGTTGATGTTTGTTTTACGGAGTGACGTAGTGTCTACTTTTCCAGTAACATATTTTAAACTGAGTGTTGATGTTTGTTTTATGGAGTGACGTAGTGTCTACGTTTCAAGTAACATTTTAAACTGAGTGTTGATGTTTGTTTTACGGTAGTGACGTAGTGTCTACTTTTCCAGTAACATATTTTAAACTGAGTGTTGATGTTTGTTTTACGGAGTGACGTAGTGTCTACTTTTCCAGTAACATATTTTAAACTGAGTGTTGATGTTTGTTTTACGGAGTGACGTAGTGTCTACTTTTCCAGTAACATATTTTAAACTGAGTGTTGATGTTTGTTTTACGGAGTGACGTAGTGTCTACTTTTCCAGTAACATATTTTTAACTGAGTGTTGATGTTTGTTTTACGGAGTGACGTAGTGTCTACTTTTCCAGTAACATGTTTTAAACTGAGTGTTGATGTTTGTTTTACGGAGTAACGTAGTGTCCTTTTTCCAGTAACATATTTTGAACTGAGTGTTGATGTTTGTTTTACGGAGTGACGTAGTGTCTACTTTTCCAGTAACATATTTTAAACTGAGTGTTGATCTTTGTTTTACGGAGTGACGTAGTGTCTACTTTTCTTGTAACATATTTTAAACTGAGTGTTGATGTTTGTTTTTGTGACGTAGTGTCTACTTTTCAGTAACATATTTTAAACTGAGTGTTGATGTTTGTTTTATGGAGTGACGTAATGTCTACGTTTCAAGTAACATTTTAAACTGAGTGTTGATGTTTGTTTTACGGAGTGACGTAGTGTCTACTTTTCCAGTAACATATTTTAAACTGAGTGTTGATGTTTGTTTTACGGAGTGACGTAGTGTCTACTTTTCCAGTTTAAACTGAGTGTTGAGTAACATATTTTAAACTGAGTGTTGATGTTTGTTTTACGGAGTGACGTAGTGTCTACTTTTCCAGTAACATATTTTAAACTGAGTGTTGATGTTTGTTTTACGGAGTGACGTAGTGTCTACTTTTCCAGTAACATATTTTAAACTGAGTGTTGATGTTTGTTTTACGGAGTGACGTAGTGTCTACTTTTCCAGTAACATATTTTAAACTGAGTGTTGATGTTTGTTTACGAGTGACGTAGTGTCTACTTTTCCAGTAACATATTTTAAACTGAGTGTTGATGTTTGTTTTACGGAGTGACGTAGTGTCTACTTTCCAGTAACATATTTTAAACTGAGTGTTGATGTTTGTTTTACGGAGTGACGTAGTGTCTACTTTTCCAGTAACATATTTTAAACTGAGTGTTGATGTTTGTTTTACGGAGTGACGTAGTGTCTACTTTTCAGTAACATATTTTAAACTGAGTGTTGATGTTTGTTTTACGGAGTGACGTAGTGTCTACTTTTCAGTAACATATTTTAAACTGAGTGTTGATGTTTGTTTTACGGAGTGACGTAGTGTCTACTTTTCAGTAACATATTTTAAACTGAGTGTTGATGTTTGTTTTACGGAGTGACGTAGTGTCTACTTTTCAGTAACATATTTTGAACTGAGTGTTGATGTTTGTTTTAGAGAGTGACGTAGTGTCTACTTTTCCAGTAACATATTTTAAACTGAGTGTTGATGTTTGTTTTACGGAGTGACGTAGTGTCTACTTTCCAGTAACATATTTTAAACTGAGTGTTGATGTTTGTTTTACGGAGTGACGTAGTGTCTAGTGTTTCCAGTAACATATTTTAAACTGAGTGTTGATGTTTGTTTTACGGAGTGACGTAGTGTCTACTTTTCCAGTAACATATTTTAAACTGAGTGTTGATGTTTGTTTTACGGAGTGACGTAGTGTCTACTTTTCCAGTAACATATTTTAAACTGAGTGTTGATGTTTGTTTTACGGAGTGACGTAGTGTCTACTTTTACAGTAACATATTTTAAACTGAGTGTTGATGTTTGTTTTACGGAGTGACGTAGTGTCTACTTTTCCAGTAACATATTTTAAACTGAGTGTTGATGTTTGTTTTACGGAGTTACGTAGTGTCTACTTTTCAGTAACATATTTTAAACTGAGTGTTGATGTTTGTTTTACGGAGTGACGTAGTGTCTACTTTCCAGTAACATATTTTAAACTGAGTGTTGATGTTTGTTTTACGGAGTGACGTAGTGTCTACTTTTCCAGTAACATATTTTAAACTGAGTGTTGATGTTTGTTTTACGGAGTGACGTAGTGTCTACTTTTCCAGTAACATATTTTAAACTGAGTGTTGATGTTTGTTTTACGGAGTGACGTAGTGTCTACTTTTCCAGTAACATATTTTAAACTGAGTGTTGATGTTTGTTTTACGGAGTGACGTAGTGTCTACTTTTCCAGTAACATATTTTAAACTGAGTGTTGATGTTTGTTTTACGGAGTGACGTAGTGTCTACTTTTCCAGTAACATATTTTAAACTGAGTGTTGATGTTTGTTTTACGGAGTGACGTAGTGTCTACTTTTCCAGTAACATATTTTAAACTGAGTGTTGATGTTTGTTTTACGGAGTGACGTAGTGTCTACTTTTCCAGTAACATATTTTAAACTGAGTGTTGATGTTTGTTTTACGGAGTGACGTAGTGTCTACTTTTCCAGTAACATATTTTAAACTGAGTGTTGATGTTTGTTTTACGGAGTGACGTAGTGTCTACTTTTCTAGTAACATATTTTAAACTGAGTGTTGATGTTTGTTTTACGGAGTGACGTAGTGTCTACTTTTCCAGTAACATATTTTAAACTGAGTGTTGATGTTTGTTTTACGGAGTGACGTAGTGTCTACTTTTCCAGTAACATATTTTAAACTGAGTGTTGATGTTTGTTTTACGGAGTGACGTAGTGTCTACTTTTCCAGTAACATATTTTAAACTGAGTGTTGATGTTTGTTTTACGGAGTGACGTAGTGTCTACTTTTCCAGTAACATATTTTAAACTGAGTGTTGATGTTTGTTTTTTACGGAGTGACGTAGTGTCTACTTTTCCAGTGTCGGAGTACTTTTCCAGTAACATATTTTAAACTGAGTGTTGATGTTTGTTTTACGGGTGACGTAGTGTCTACTTTTCAGTAACATATTTTAAACTGAGTGTTGATGTTTGTTTTACGGTAGTGACGTAGTGTCTACTTTCCAGTAACATATTTTAAACTGAGTGTTGATGTTTGTTTTACGGAGTGACGTAGTGTCTACTTTTCCAGTAACATATTTTAAACTGAGTGTTGATGTTTGTTTTACGGATGTGACGTAGTGTCTACTTTTCCAGTAACATATTTTAAACTGAGTGTTGATGTTTGTTTTACGGAGTGACGTAGTGTCTACTTTTCCAGTAACATATTTTAAACTGAGTGTTGATGTTTGTTTTACGGAGTGACGTAGTGTCTACTTTTCCAGTAACATATTTTAAACTGAGTGTTGATGTTTGTTTTACGGAGTGACGTAGTGTCTACTTTTCCAGTAACATATTTTAAACTGAGTGTTGATGTTTGTTTTACGGAGTGACGTAGTGTCTACTTTTCCAGTAACATATTTTAAACTGAGTGTTGATGTTTGTTGACGGAGGTATGTAGTGTCTACTTTTCAGTAACATATTTTAAACTGAGTGTTGATGTTTGTTTTATGGAGTGACGTAATGTCTACTTTTCCAGTAACATATTTTAAACTGAGTGTTGATGTTTGTTTTACGGAGTGACGTAGTGTCTACTTTTCCAGTAACATATTTTAAACTGAGTGTTGATGTTTGTTTTACGGAGTGACGTAGTGTCTACTTTTCCAGTAACATATTTTAAACTGAGTGTTGATGTTTGTTTTACGGAGTGACGTAGTGTCTACTTTTCCAGTAACATATTTTAAACTGAGTGTTGATGTTTGTTTTACGGAGTGACGTAGTGTCTACTTTTCCAGTAACATATTTTAAACTGAGTGTTGATGTTTGTTTTACGGAGTGACGTAGTGTCTACTTTTCCAGTAACATATTTTAAACTGAGTGTTGATGTTTGTTTTACGTAGAGTGACGTAGTGTCTACTTTTCTACTTTTCCAGTAACATATTTTAAACTGAGTGTTGATGTTTGTTTTACGGAGTGACGTAGTGTCTACTTTTCCAGTAACATATTTTAAACTGAGTGTTGATGTTTGTTTTACGGAGTGACGTAGTGTCTACTTTTCCAGTAACATATTTTAAACTGAGTGTTGATGTTTGTTTTACGGAGTGACGTAGTGTCTACTTTTCCAGTAACATATTTTAAACTGAGTGTTGATGTTTGTTTTACGGAGTGACGTAGTGTCTACTTTTCCAGTAACATATTTTAAACTGAGTGTTGATGTTTGTTTTACGGAGTGACGTAGTGTCTACTTTTCCAGTAACATATTTTAAACTGAGTGTTGATGTTTGTTTTACGGAGTGACGTAGTGTCTACTTTTCCAGTAACATATTTTAAACTGAGTGTTGATGTTTGTTTTACGGAGTGACGTAGTGTCTACTTTTCCAGTAACATATTTTAAACTGAGTGTTGATTGATGTTTGTTTTACGGAGTGACGTAGTGTCTACTTTTCCAGTAACATATTTTAAACTGAGTGTTGATGTTTGTTTTACGGAGTGACGTAGTGTCTACTTTTCCAGTAACATATTTTAAACTGAGTGTTGATGTTTGTTTTACGGAGTGACGTAGTGTCTACTTTTCCAGTAACATATTTTAAACTGAGTGTTGATGTTTGTTTTACGGAGTGACGTAGTGTCTAGTGACTGAGTGTTGATGTTTGTGTGACGTAGTGTCTACTTTCCAGTAACATATTTTAAACTGAGTGTTGATGTTTGTTGACGGAGGTATGTAGTGTCTACTTTTCAGTAACATATTTTAAACTGAGTGTTGATGTTTGTTTTACGGAGTGAGTAGTGTCTACTTTTCATATTTTAAACTGAGTGTTGATGTTTGTTTTACGGAGTGACGTAGTGTCTACTTTTCCAGTAACATATTTTAAACGTATGTTTGTTTTTTACGGAGTGACGTAGTGTCTACTTTTCAGTAACATATTTTAAACTGAGTGTTGATGTTTGTTTTACGGAGTGACGTAGTGTCTACTTTTCTAGTAACATATTTTAAACTGAGTGTTGATGTTTGATTTAAGGAGTAACGTAGTGTCTACTTTTCTTTTAACATAGTAACATATTTTAAACTGAGTGTTGATGTTTGTTTTACGGAGTGACGTAGTGTCTACTTTTCCAGTAACATATTTTAAACTGAGTGTTGATGTTTGTTTTACGGAGTGACGTAGTGTCTACTTTTCCAGTAACATATTTTAAACTGAGTGTTGATGTTTGTTTTACGGAGTGACGTAGTGTCTACTTTTCCAGTAACATATTTTAAACTGAGTGTTGATGTTTGTTTTACGGAGTGACGTAGTGTCTACTTTTCCAGTAACATATTTTAAACTGAGTGTTGATGTTTGTTTTACGGAGTGACGTAGTGTCTACTTTTCCAGTAACATATTTTAAACTGAGTGTTGATGTTTGTTTTACGGAGTGACGTAGTGTCTACTTTTCCAGTAACATATTTTAAACTGAGTGTTGATGTTTGTTTTACGTTAACATATTTTAAACTGAGTGTTGATGTTTGAGTGACGTAGTGTCTACTTTTCCAGTAACATATTTTAAACTGAGTGTTGATGTTTGTTTTACGGAGTGACGTAGTGTCTACTTTTCCAGTAACATATTTTAAACTGAGTGTTGATGTTTGTTTTACGGAGTGACGTAGTGTCTACTTTTCCAGTAACATATTTTAAACTGAGTGTTGATGTTTGTTTTGACGGAGTGACGTAGTGTCTACTTTTCCAGTAACATATTTTAAACTGAGTGTTGATGTTTGTTTTAGGGAGTGACGTAGTGTCTACTTTTCCAGTAACATATTTTAAACTGAGTGTTGATGTTTGTTTTACGGAGTGACGTAGTGTCTACGTAGTGTCTACTTTTCAGTAACATATTTTAAACTGAGTGTTGATGTTTGTTTTATGGAGTGACGTAGTGTCTACTTTTCCAGTAACATATTTTAAACTGAGTGTTGATGTTTGTTTTACGGAGTGACGTAGTGTCTACTTTTCCAGTAACATATTTTAAACTGAGTGTTGATGTTTGTTTTACGGAGTGACGTAGTGTCTACTTTTCCAGTAACATATTTTAAACTGAGTGTTGATGTTTGTTTTACGGAGTGACGTAGTGTCTACTTTTCCAGTAACATATTTTAAACTGAGTGTTGATGTTTGTTTTACGGAGTGACGTAGTGTCTACTTTTCCAGTAACATATTTTAAACTGAGTGTTGATGTTTGTTTTACGGAGTGACGTAGTGTCTACTTTTCCAGTAACATATTTTAAACTGAGTGTTGATGTTTGTTTTATGGAGTGACGTAGTGTCTACGTAGTGTTACCAGTAACATATTTTAAACTGAGTGTTGATGTTTGTTTTACGGAGTGACGTAGTGTCTACTTTTCCAGTAACATATTTTAAACTGAGTGTTGATGTTTGTTTTTTTAGTGACGTAGTGTCTACTTTTCCAGTAACATATTTTAAACTGAGTGTTGATGTTTGTTTTACGGAGTGACGTAGTGTCTACTTTTCCAGTAACATATTTTAAACTGAGTGTTGATGTTTGTTTTACGGAGTGACGTAGTGTCTACTTTTCCAGTAACATATTTTAAACTGAGTGTTGATGTTTGTTTTACGGAGTGACGTAGTGTCTACTTTTAACATATTTTTGATGTTTTTAAACTGAGTGTTGATGTTTGTTTTACGGAGTTTAAACTGGTGTTGACGGAGTGACGTAGTGTCTACTTTTCCAGTAACATATTTTAAACTGAGTGTTGATGTTTGTTTTACGGAGTGACGTAGTGTCTACTTTTCCAGTAACATATTTTAAACTGAGTGTTGATGTTTGTTTTACGGAGTGACGTAGTGTCTACTTTTCCAGTAACATATTTTAAACTGAGTGTTGATGTTTGTTTTACGGAGTGACGTAGTGTCTACTTTTCCAGTAACATATTTTAAACTGAGTTTGAAACTGAGTGTTGATATTTTGTTGATGTTTGTTTTACGGAGTGACGTAGTGTCTACTTTTCCAGTAACATATTTTAAACTGAGTGTTGATGTTTGTTTTACGGAGTGACGTAGTGTCTACTTTTCCAGTAACATATTTTAAACTGAGTGTTGATGTTTGTTTTACGGAGTGATGTTTGTAGTGTCTACTTTTCCAGTAACATATTTTAAACTGAGTGTTGATGTTTGTTTTACGGAGTGACGTAGTGTCTACTTTTCCAGTAACATATTTTAAACTGAGTGTTGATGTTTGTTTTACGGAGTGACGTAGTGTCTACTTTTCCAGTAACATATTTTAAACTGAGTGTTGATGTTTGTTTTACGGAGTGACGTAGTGTCTACTTTTCCAGTAACATATTTTAAACTGAGTGTTGATGTTTGTTTTACGGAGTGACGTAGTGTCTACTTTTCCAGTAACATATTTTAAACTGAGTGTTGATGTTTGTTTTACGGAGTGACGTAGTGTCTACTTTTCCAGTAACATATTTTAAACTGAGTGTTGATGTTTGTTTTACGGAGTGACGTAGTGTCTACTTTTCCAGTAACATATTTTAAACTGAGTGTTGATGTTTGTTTTACGGAGTGACGTAGTGTCTACTTTTCCAGTAACATATTTTAAACTGAGTGTTGATGTTTGTTTTACGGAGTGACGTAGTGTCTACGTAGTAACATATTTTAAACTGAGTGTTGATGTTTGTTTTACGGAGTGACGTAGTGTCTACTTTTCCAGTAACATATTTTAAACTGAGTGTTGATGTTTGTTGACGGAGGTATGTAGTGTCTACTTTTCAGTAACATATTTTAAACTGAGTGTTGATGTTTGTTTTATGGAGTGACGTAGTGTCTACTTTTCCAGTAACATTTTAAACTGAGTGTTGATGTTTGTTTTACGGAGTGACGTAGTGTCTACTTTTCCAGTAACATATTTTAAACTGAGTGTTGATGTTTGTTTTACGGAGTGACGTAGTGTCTACTTTTCCAGTAACATATTTTAAACTGAGTGTTGATGTTTGTTTTACGGAGTGACGTAGTGTCTACTTTTCCAGTAACATATTTTAAACTGAGTGTTGATGTTTGTTTTACGGAGTGACGTAGTGTCTACTTTTCCAGTAACATATTTTAAACTGAGTGTTGATGTTTGTTTTACGGAGTGACGTAGTGTCTACTTTTCCAGTAACATATTTTAAACTGAGTGTTGATGTTTGTTTTACGGAGTGACGTAGTGTCTACTTTTCCAGTAACATATTTTAAACTGAGTGTTGATGTTTGTTTTACGGAGTGACGTAGTGTCTACTTTTCCAGTAACATATTTTAAACTGAGTGTTGATGTTTGTTTTACGGAGTGACGTAGTGTCTACTTTTCCAGTAACATATTTTAAACTGAGTGTTGATGTTTGTTTTACGGAGTCGTAGTGTCTACAGTAACATATTTTAAACTGAGTGTTGATGTTTGTTTTACGGAGTGACGTAGTGTCTACTTTTCCAGTAACATATTTTAAACTGAGTGTTGATGTTTGATTTATGGAGTGATATAGTGTCTTCTTTTTAGTAACATATTTTAAGCTGAGTGTTGATGTTTGTTTTACGGAGTGACGTAGTGTCTACTTTTCCAGTAACATATTTTAAACTGAGTGTTGATGTTTGTTTTACGGAGTGACGTAGTGTCTACTTTCCAGTAACATATTTTAAACTGAGTGTTGATGTTTGTTTTACGGAGTGACGTAGTGTCTACTTTTCCAGTAACATATTTTAAACTGAGTGTTGATGTTTGTTTTACGGGTGACGTAGTGTCTACAGTAACATATTTTAAACTGAGTGTATGTGTAACATATTTTAAACTGAGTGTTGATGTTTGTTTTACGGAGTGACGTAGTGTCTACTTTTCCAGTAACATATTTTAAACTGAGTGTTGATGTTTGTTTTACGGAGTGACGTAGTGTCTACTTTCCAGTAACATATTTTAAACTGAGTGTTGATGTTTGTTTTACGGAGTGACGTAGTGTCTACTTTTCCAGTAACATATTTTAAACTGAGTGTTGATGTTTGTTTTACGGAGTGACGTAGTGTCTACTTTTCCAGTAACATATTTTAAACTGAGTGTTGATGTTTGTTTTACGGAGTGACGTAGTGTCTACTTTTCCAGTAACATATTTTAAACTGAGTGTTGATGTTTGTTTTACGGAGTGACGTAGTGTCTACTTTTCCAGTAACATATTTTAAACTGAGTGTTGATGTTTGTTTTACGGAGTGACGTAGTGTCTACTTTTCCAGTAACATATTTTAAACTGAGTGTTGATGTTTGTTTTACGGAGTGACGTAGTGTCTACTTTTCCAGTAACATATTTTAAACTGAGTGTTGATGTTTGTTTTACGGAGTGACGTAGTGTCTACTTTTCCAGTAACATATTTTAAACTGAGTGTTGATGTTTGTTTTACGGAGTGACGTAGTGTCTACTTTTCCAGTAACATATTTTAAACTGAGTGTTGATGTTTGTTTTACGGAGTGACGTAGTGTCTACTTTTCCAGTAACATATTTTAAACTGAGTGTTGATGTTTGTTTTACGGAGTGACGTAGTGTCTACTTTTCCAGTAACATATTTTAAACTGAGTGTTGATGTTTGTTTACGGAGGTATGTAGTGTCTACTTTTCAGTAACATATTTTAAACTGAGTGTTGATGTTTGTTTTATGGAGTGACGTAGTGTCTACTTTTCCAGTAACATATTTTAAACTGAGTGTTGATGTTTGTTTTACGGAGTGACGTAGTGTCTACTTTTCCAGTAACATATTTTAAACTGAGTGTTGATGTTTGTTTTACGGAGTGACGTAGTGTCTACTTTTCCAGTAACATATTTTAAACTGAGTGTTGATGTTTGTTTTACGGAGTGACGTAGTGTCTACTTTTCCAGTAACATATTTTAAACTGAGTGTTGATGTTTGTTTTACGGAGTGACGTAGTGTCTACTTTTCCAGTAACATATTTTTGAGTGTTGATGTTTGTTTTACGGAGTGACGTAGTGTCTACTTTTCCAGTAACATATTTTAAACTGAGTGTTGATGTTTGTTTTACGGAGTGACGTAGTGTCTACTTTTCCAGTAACATATTTTAAACTGAGTGTTGATGTTTGTTTTACGGAGTGACGTAGTGTCTACTTTTCCAGTAACATATTTTAAACTGAGTGTTGATGTTTGTTTTACGGAGTGACGTAGTGTCTACTTTTCCAGTAACATATTTTAAACTGAGTGTTGATGTTTGTTTTACGGAGTGACGTAGTGTCTACTTTTCCAGTAACATATTTTAAACTGAGTGTTGATGTTTGTTTTACGGAGTGACGTAGTGTCTACTTTTCCAGTAACATATTTTAAACTGAGTGTTGATGTTTGTTTTACGGTGTGACGTAGTGTCTACTTTTCTAGTAACATATTTTAAACTGAGTGTTGATGTTTGTTTTACGGAGTGACGTAGTGTGTAACATATTTTAAACGGAGTGACGTAACATATTTTAAACTGAGTGTTGATGTTTGTTTTACGGAGTGACGTAGTGTCTACCAGTAACATGTTTTAAACTGAGTGTTGATGTTTGTTTTATGGAGTGACGTAGTGTCTACGTTTCAAGTAACATATTTTAAACTGAGTGTTGATGTTTGTTTTACGGTGTGACGTAGTGTCTACTTTTCCAGTAACATATTTTAAACTGAGTGTTGATGTTTGTTTTACGGAGTGACGTAGTGTCTACTTTTCCAGTAACATATTTTAAACTGAGTGTTGATGTTTGTTTTACGGAGTGACGTAGTGTCTACTTTTCCAGTAACATATTTTAAACTGAGTGTTGATGTTTGTTTTACGGAGTGACGTAGTGTCTACTTTTCCAGTAACATATTTTAAACTGAGTGTTGATGTTTGTTTTACGGAGTGACGTAGTGTGTCATATTTTAAACTGAGTGTTGATGTTTGTTTTACGGAGTGACGTAGTGTCTACTTTTCCAGTAACATATTTTAAACTGAGTGTTGATGTTTGTTTTACGGAGTGACGTAGTGTCTACTTTTCCAGTAACATATTTTAAACTGAGTGTTGATGTTTGTTTTACGGAGTGACGTAGTGTGTAACATATTTTCTACGGAGTGACGTTTCTCAGTAACATATTTTAAACTGAGTGTTGATGTTTGTTTTGTGACGTAGTGTCTACTTTTCAGTAACATATTTTAAACTGAGTGTTGATGTTTGTTTACGGAGTGACGTAGTGTAGTAACATATTTTAAACTGAGTGTTGATGTTTGTTTTACGGAGTGACGTAGTGTCTACTTTTCCAGTAACATATTTTAAACTGAGTGTTGATGTTTGTTTTACGGAGTGACGTAGTGTCTACTTTTCCAGTAACATATTTTAAACTGAGTGTTGATGTTTGTTTTTGAGTGACGTAGTGTCTACTTTTCCAGTAACATATTTTAAACTGAGTGTTGATGTTTGTTTTACGGAGTGACGTAGTGTCTACTTTTCCAGTAACATATTTTAAACTGAGTGTTGATGTTTGTTTTACGGAGTGACGTAGTGTCTACTTTTCCAGTAACATATTTTAAACTGAGTGTTGATGTTTGTTTTACGGAGTGACGTAGTGTCTACTTTTCCAGTAACATATTTTAAACTGAGTGTTGATGTTTGTTTTACGGAGTGACGTAGTGTCTACTTTTCCAGTAACATATTTTAAACTGAGTGTTGATGTTTGTGACGTTTCTACTTTTCCAGTAACATATTTTAAACTGAGTGTTGATGTTTGTTTTACGGAGTGACGTAGTGTCTACTTTCCAGTAACATATTTTAAACTGAGTGTTGATGTTTGTTTTACGGAGTGACGTAGTGTCTACTTTTCCAGTAACATATTTTAAACTGAGTGTTGATGTTTGTTTTACGGAGTGACGTAGTGTCTACTTTTCCAGTAACATATTTTAAACTGAGTGTTGATGTTTGTTTTACGGAGTGACGTAGTGTCTACTTTTCCAGTAACATATTTTAAACTGAGTGTTGATGTTTGTTTTACGGAGTGACGTAGTGTCTACTTTTCCAGTAACATATTTTAAACTGAGTGTTGATGTTTGTTTTACGGATGTTTGTGACGTAGTGTCTACTTTTCTAGTAACATATTTTAAACTGAGTGTTGATGTTTGTTTTCCGGAGTGACGTAGTGTCTACTTTTAACATATTTTAAACTGAGTGTTGAGTAACATATTTTAAACTGAGTGTTGATGTTTGTTTTACGGAGTGACGTAGTGTCTACTTTTCCAGTAACATATTTTAAACTGAGTGTTGATGTTTGTTTTACGGAGTGACGTAGTGTCTACTTTTCCAGTAACATATTTTAAACTGAGTGTTGATGTTTGTTTTACGGAGTGACGTAGTGTCTACTTTTCCAGTAACATATTTTAAACTGAGTGTTGATGTTTGTTTTACGGAGTGACGTAGTGTCTACTTTTCTAGTAACATATTTTAAACTGAGTGTTGATGTTTGTTTTACGGAGTGACGTAGTGTCTACTTTTCCAGTAACATATTTTAAACTGAGTGTTGATGTTTGTTTTACGGAGTGACGTAGTGTCTACTTTTCCAGTAACATATTTTAAACTGAGTGTTGATGTTTGTTTTACGGAGTGACGTAGTGTCTACTTTTCCAGTAACATATTTTAAACTGAGTGTTGATGTTTGTTTTACGGAGTGACGTAGTGTCTACTTTTCCAGTAACATATTTTAAACTGAGTGTTGATGTTTGTTTTACGGAGTGACGTAGTGTCTACTTTTCCAGTAACATATTTTAAACTGAGTGTTGATGTTTGTTTTACGGAGTGACGTAGTGTCTACTTTTCCAGTAACATATTTTAAACTGAGTGTTGATGTTTGTTTTACGGAGTGACGTAGTGTCTACTTTTCCAGTAACATATTTTAAACTGAGTGTTGATGTTTGTTTTACGGAGTGACGTAGTGTCTACTTTCCAGTAACATATTTTAAACTGAGTGTTGATGTTTGTTTTACGGAGTGACGTAGTGTCTACTTTTCCAGTAACATATTTTAAACTGAGTGTTGATGTTTGTTTTACGGAGTGACGTAGTGTCTACTTTTCCAGTAACATATTTTAAACTGAGTGTTGATGTTTGTTTTACGGAGTGACGTAGTGTCTACTTTTCCAGTAACATATTTTAAACTGAGTGTTGATGTTTGTTTTACGGAGTGACGTAGTGTCTACTTTTCCAGTAACATATTTTAAACTGAGTGTTGATGTTTGTTTTACGGAGTGTAGTGTCTACTTTTCCAGTAACATATTTTAAACTGAGTGTGATGTTTGTTTTACGGAGTGACGTAGTGTCTACTTTTCCAGTAACATATTTTAAACTGAGTGTTGATGTTTGTTTTACGGAGTGACGTAGTGTCTACTTTTCCAGTAACATATTTTAAACTGAGTGTTGATGTTTGTTTTACGGAGTGACGTAGTGTCTACTTTTCCAGTAACATATTTTAAACTGAGTGTTGATGTTTGTTTTACGAGTGACGTAGTGTCTACTTTTCCAGTAACATATTTTAAACTGAGTGTTGATGTTTGTTTTACGGAGTGACGTAGTGTCTACTTTTCCAGTAACATATTTTAAACTGAGTGTTGATGTTTGTTTTACGGAGTGACGTAGTGTCTACTTTTCCAGTAACATATTTTAAACTGAGTGTTGATGTTTGTTTTACGGAGTGACGTAGTGTCTACTTTTCCAGTAACATATTTTAAACTGAGTGTTGATGTTTGTTTTACGGAGTGACGTAGTGTCTACTTTTCCAGTAACATATTTTAAACTGAGTGTTGATGTTTGTTTTACGGAGTGACGTAGTGTCTACTTTTCCAGTAACATATTTTAAACTGAGTGTTGATGTTTGTTTTACGGAGTGACGTAGTGTCTACTTTTCAGTAACATATTTTAAACTGAGTGTTGATGTTTGTTTTACGGAGTGACGTAGTGTCTACTTTTCCAGTAACATATTTTAAACTGAGTGTTGATGTTTGTTTTACGGAGTGACGTAGTGTCTACTTTTCCAGTAACATATTTTAAACTGAGTGTTGATGTTTGTTTTACGGAGTGACGTAGTGTCTACTTTTCCAGTAACATATTTTAAACTGAGTGTTGATGTTTGTTTTGTTGAGTGTTCCAGTAACATATTTTAAACTGAGTGTTGATGTTTGTTTTACGGAGTGACGTAGTGTCTACTTTTCAGTAACATATTTTAAACTGAGTGTTGATGTTTGTTTTACGGAGTGACGTAGTGTCTACTTTTCCAGTAAGTAAACTGAGTGTTGATGTTTGTTTTACGGAGTGACGTAGTGTCTACTTTTCAGTAACATATTTTAAACTGAGTGTTGATGTTTGTTTTACGGAGTGACGTAGTGTCTACTTTTCCAGTAACATATTTTAAACTGATGTTTGTTGAGTAACATATTTTAAACTGTCTATGTTTGTTGTTAACATATTTTAAACTGAGTGTTGATGTTTGTTTTACGGAGTGACGTAGTGTGACATATTTTAAACTGAGTGTTGATGTTTGTCTACTTTTCCAGTAACATATTTTAAACTGAGTGTTGATGTTTGTTTTACGGAGTGACGTAGTGTCTACTTTTCCAGTAACATATTTTAAACTGAGTGTTGATGTTTGTTTTACGGAGTGACGTAGTGTCTACTTTTCCAGTAACATATTTTAAACTGAGTGTTGATGTTTGTTTTACGGAGTGACGTAGTGTCTACTTTTGATGTTTGTTTTAGTAACATATTTTAAACTGAGTGTTGATGTTTGTTTTACGGAGTGACGTAGTGTCTACTTTTCAGTAACATATTTTAAACTGAGTGTTGATGTTTGTTGACGGAGGTATGTAGTGTCTACTTTTCAGTAACATATTTTAAACTGAGTGTTGATGTTTGTTTTATGGAGTGACGTAATGTCTACGTTTCAAGTAACATATTTTAAACTGAGTGTTGATGTTTGTTTTACGGAGTGACGTAGTGTCTACTTTTCCAGTAACATATTTTAAACTGAGTGTTGATGTTTGTTTTACGGAGTGACGTAGTGTCTACTTTTCCAGTAACATATTTTAAACTGAGTGTTGATGTTTGTTTTACGGAGTGACGTAGTGTCTACTTTTCCAGTAACATATTTTAAACTGAGTGTTGATGTTTGTTTTACGGAGTGACGTAGTGTCTACTTTTCCAGTAACATATTTTAAACTGAGTGTTGATGTTTGTTTTACGGAGTGACGTAGTGTCTACTTTTCCAGTAACATATTTTAAACTGAGTGTTGAT